>NW_027478891.1:300000-398761 GCF_051014685.1 Ptiloglossa arizonensis | reverse complement strand
AGTTATCCCCTAGGCCGTTCCAGTTATCGTTTCGAGCATCAGAACTGCGAAAATTTTGAGTTTCTCAAGCGTTTCTTACTTCCAAACTGCCACATCTCGCGAACGGATCGACCAATCCGCAAAATTTCTGTTGCATCTGAAAGTAGAAACTCGCCCGATTACAACGGTATGCGCACTTTTCCCCTAGGCCGTTCTAGTTATTCGTGTCGAGCATCAGAACTGCGAAAATTTTGAGTTTCTCAAGCGTTTCTTACCTCCAAACTGCCATATCTCGCGAACGGATTGACCAATCCGGAAAATTTCTGTTGCATCTGAAAGTAGAAACTCTCCCGATTACAACGGTATGCGCACTTTTCCCCTAGGCCGTTCTGGTTAATCGTGTCGAGCATCAGAACTGCGAAAATTTTGTGTTTCTCAAGCGTTTCTTACCTCCAAACTGCCATATCTCGCGAACGGATTGACCAATCCGCAAAATTTCTGTTGCATCTGAAAGTAGAAACTCGCCCGATTACAACGGTATGCGCACTTTTCCCCTAGGCCGTTCTTGTTACTCGTTTCGAGCATCAGAACTGCGAAAATTTTTAGTTTCTCAAGCGTTTCTTATCTCCAAACTACCACATCTCGCGAACAGATTGATCAATCCGCAAAATTTCTGTGCCATCTGAAAGTAGAAACTCGCCCGATTACAACGGTAGGTGTAGTTATCCCCTAGGCCGTTCCACTTATTCGTTTCGAGCATCAGAACTGCGAAAATTTTGAGTTTCTCAAGCGTTTCTTACCTCCAAACTGCCATATCTCGCGAACGGATTGACCAATCCGCATAATTTCTGTTGCATCTGAAAGTAGAAACTCGCCCGATTACAACAGTATGCGTACTTCTCCCCTAGGTCGTTCAAGTCATTCGTTTCGAGCATCAGAACTGCGAAAATTTTGAGTTTTTCAAGCGTTTCTTACCTCCAAACTGCCATATCTCGCGAACGGATTGACCAATCCGCAAAATTTCTGTTGCTTCTGAAAGTAGAAACTCGCCCGATTACAACGGTATGCGCACTTTTCCCCTAGGCCGTTCTAGTTACTCGTGTCGAGCATCAGAACTGCGAAAATTTTGAGGTTCTCAAGCATTTCTTAAATCCAAACGGCCATATCTCGCGAACGGAATGACCAATCCGCACAATTTCTGTTGCATCTGAAAGTAGAAACTCGCCCGATTACAACGGTATGCGTACTTCTCCCCTAGGCCGTTCTAGTCATTCGTGTCGAGCATCAGAACTGCGAAAATTTTGAGTTTCTCAAGCGTTTCTTACTTCCAAACTGCCACATCTCGCGAACGGATCGACCAATCCGCAAAATTTCTGTTGCATCTGAAAGTAGAAACTCGCCCGATTACAACGGTATGCGCACTTTTCCCCTAGGCCGTTCTAGTTATTCGTGTCGAGCATCAGAACTGCGAAAATTTTGAGTTTCTCAAGCGTTTCTTAGCTCCAAACTGCCATATCTCGCGAACGGATTGACCAATCCGGAAAATTTCTGTTGCATCTGAAAGTAGAAACTCTCCCGATTACAACGGTATGCGCACTTTTCCCCTAGGCCGTTCTGGTTAATCGTGTCGAGCATCAGAACTGCGAAAATTTTGTGTTTCTCAAGCGTTTCTTACCTCCAAACTGCCATATCTCGCGAACGGATTGACCAATCCGCAAAATTTCTGTTGCATCTGAAAGTAGAAACTCGCCCGATTACAACGGTATGCGCACTTTTCCCCTAGGCCGTTCTGGTTATTCGTGTCGAGCATCAGAACTGCGAAAATTTTGAGTTTCTCAAGCGTTTCTTACCTCCAAACTGCCATATCTCGCGAACGGAATGACCAATCCGCACAATTTCTGTTGCATCTGAAAGTAGAAACTCGCCCGATTACAACGGTATGCGTACTTCTCCCCTAGGCCGTTCTAGTCATTCGTGTCGAGCATCAGAACTGCGAAAATTTTGAGTTTCTCAAGCGTTTCTTACTTCCAAACTGCCACATCTCGCGAACGGATCGACCAATCCGCAAAATTTCTGTTGCATCTGAAAGTAGAAACTCGCCCGATTACAACGGTATGCGCACTTTTCCCCTAGGCCGTTCCAGTTATTCGTGTCGAGCATCAGAACTGCGAAAATTTTGAGTTTCTCAAGCGTTTCTTACCTCCAAACTGCCATATCTCGCGAACGGAATGACCAATCCGCACAATTTCTGTTGCATCTGAAAGTAGAAACTCGCCCGATTACAACGGTATGCGTACTTCTCCCCTAGGCCGTTCTAGTCATTCGTGTCGAGCATCAGAACTGCGAAAATTTTGAGTTTCTCAAGCGTTTCTTACTTCCAAACTGCCACATCTCGCGAACGGATCGACCAATCCGCAAAATTTCTGTTGCATCTGAAAGTAGAAACTCGCCCGATTACAACGGTATGCGCACTTTTCCCCTAGGCCGTTCTAGTTATTCGTGTCGAGCATCAGAACTGCGAAAATTTTGAGTTTCTCAAGCGTTTCTTACCTCCAAACTGCCATATCTCGCGAACGGATTGACCAATCCGCAAAATTTCTGTTGCATCTGAAAGTAGAAACTCGCCCGATTACAACGGTATGCGCACTTTTCCCCTAGGCCGTTCTGGTTATTCGTGTCGAGCATCAGAACTGCGAAAATTTTGAGTTTCTCAAGCGTTTCTTACCTCCAAACTGCCATATCTCGCGAACGGAATGACCAATCCGCACAATTTCTGTTGCATCTGAAAGTAGAAACTCGCCCGATTACAACGGTATGCGTACTTCTCCCCTAGGCCGTTCTAGTCATTCGTGTCGAGCATCAGAACTGCGAAAATTTTGAGTTTCTCAAGCGTTTCTTACTTCCAAACTGCCACATCTCGCGAACGGATCGACCAATCCGCAAAATTTCTGTTGCATCTGAAAGTAGAAACTCGCCCGATTACAACGGTATGCGCACTTTTCCCCTAGGCCGTTCTAGTCATTCGTGTCGAGCATCAGAACTGCGAAAATTTTTAGTTTCTCAAGCGTTTCTTATCTCCAAACTACCACATCTCGCGAACAGATTGATCAATCCGCAAAATTTCTGTGCCATCTGAAAGTAGAAACTCGCCCGATTACAACGGTAGGTGTAGTTATCCCCTAGGCCGTTCCACTTATTCGTTTCGAGCATCAGAACTGCGAAAATTTTGAGTTTCTCAAGCGTTTCTTACCTCCAAACTGCCATATCTCGCGAACGGATTGACCAATCCGCATAATTTCTGTTGCATCTGAAAGTAGAAACTCGCCCGATTACAACAGTATGCGTACTTCTCCCCTAGGTCGTTCAAGTCATTCGTTTCGAGCATCAGAACTGCGAAAATTTTGAGTTTTTCAAGCGTTTCTTACCTCCAAACTGCCATATCTCGCGAACGGATTGACCAATCCGCAAAATTTCTGTTGCTTCTGAAAGTAGAAACTCGCCCGATTACAACGGTATGCGCACTTTTCCCCTAGGCCGTTCTAGTTACTCGTGTCGAGCATCAGAACTGCGAAAATTTTGAGGTTCTCAAGCATTTCTTAAATCCAAACGGCCATATCTCGCGAACGGAATGACCAATCCGCACAATTTCTGTTGCATCTGAAAGTAGAAACTCGCCCGATTACAACGGTATGCGTACTTCTCCCCTAGGCCGTTCTCGTCATTCGTGTCGAGCATCAGAACTGCGAAAATTTTGAGTTTCTCAAGCGTTTCTTACTTCCAAACTGCCACATCTCGCGAACGGATCGACCAATCCGCAAAATTTCTGTTGCATCTGAAAGTAGAAACTCGCCCGATTACAACGGTATGCGCACTTTTCCCCTAGGCCGTTCTAGTTATTCGTGTCGAGCATCAGAACTGCGAAAATTTTGAGTTTCTCAAGCGTTTCTTACCTCCAAACTGCCATATCTCGCGAACGGATTGACCAATCCGGAAAATTTCTGTTGCATCTGAAAGTAGAAACTCTCCCGATTACAACGGTATGCGCACTTTTCCCCTAGGCCGTTCTGGTTAATCGTGTCGAGCATCAGAACTGCGAAAATTTTGTGTTTCTCAAGCGTTTCTTACCCCCAAACTGCCATATCTCGCGAACGGATTGACCAATCCGCAAAATTTCTGTTGCATCTGAAAGTAGAAACTCGCCCGATTACAACGGTATGCGCACTTTTCCCCTAGGCCGTTCTGGTTATTCGTGTCGAGCATCAGAACTGCGAAAATTTTGAGTTTCTCAAGCGTTTCTTACCTCCAAACTGCCATATCTCGCGAACGGAATGACCAATCCGCACAATTTCTGTTGCATCTGAAAGTAGAAACTCGCCCGATTACAACGGTATGCGTACTTCTCCCCTAGGCCGTTCTAGTCATTCGTGTCGAGCATCAGAACTGCGAAAATTTTGAGTTTCTCAAGCGTTTCTTACTTCCAAACTGCCACATCTCGCGAACGGATCGACCAATCCGCAAAATTTCTGTTGCATCTGAAAGTAGAAACTCGCCCGATTACAACGGTATGCGCACTTTTCCCCTAGGCCGTTCTGGTTATTCGTGTCGAGCATCAGAACTGCGAAAATTTTGAGTTTCTCAAGCGTTTCTTACCTCCAAACTGCCATATCTCGCGAACGGATTGACCAATCCGCAAAATTTCTGTTGCATCTGAAAGTAGAAACTCGCCCGATTACAACGGTATGCGTATTTTTCCCCTAGACCGTTCTTGTTACTCGTTTCGAGCATCAGAACTGCGAAAATTTTGAGTTTCTCAAGCGTTTCTTATCTCCAAACTACCACATCTCGCGAACAGATTGATCAATCCGCAAAATTTCTGTGCCATCTGAAAGTAGAAACTCGCCCGATTACAACGGTAGGTGTAGTTATCCCCTAGGCCGTTCCAGTTATTCGTTTCGAGCATCAGAACTGCGAAAATTTTGAGTTTCTCAAGCGTTTCTTACTTCCAAACTGCCACATCTCGCGAACGGATCGACCAATCCGCAAAATTTCTGTTGCATCTGAAAGTAGAAACTCGACCGATTACAACGGTATGCGTATTTTTCCCCTAGGCCGTTCTTGTTACTCGTTTCGAGCATCAGAACTGCGAAAATTTTTAGTTTCTCAAGCGTTTCTTATCTCCAAACTACCACATCTCGCGAACAGATTGATCAATCCGCAAAATTTCTGTGCCATCTGAAAGTAGAAACTCGCCCGATTACAACGGTAGGTGTAGTTATCCCCTAGGCCGTTCCACTTATTCGTTTCGAGCATCAGAACTGCGAAAATTTTGAGTTTCTCAAGCGTTTCTTACCTCCAAACTGCCATATCTCGCGAACGGATTGACCAATCCGCATAATTTCTGTTGCCTCTGAAAGTAGAAACTCGCCCGATTACAACAGTATGCGTACTTCTCCCCTAGGTCGTTCAAGTCATTCGTTTCGAGCATCAGAACTGCGAAAATTTTGAGTTTTTCAAGCGTTTCTTACCTCCAAACTGCCATATCTCGCGAACGGATTGACCAATCCGCAAAATTTCTGTTGCTTCTGAAAGTAGAAACTCGCCCGATTACAACGGTATGCGCACTTTTCCCCTAGGCCGTTCTAGTTACTCGTGTCGAGCATCAGAACTGCGAAAATTTTGAGGTTCTCAAGCATTTCTTATATCCAAACGGCCATATCTCGCGAACGGAATGACCAATCCGCACAATTTCTGTTGCATCTGAAAGTAGAAACTCGCCCGATTACAACGGTATGCGTACTTCTCCCCTAGGCCGTTCTAGTCATTCGTGTCGAGCATCAGAACTGCGAAAATTTTGAGTTTCTCAAGCGTTTCTTACTTCCAAACTGCCACATCTCGCGAACGGATCGACCAATCCGCAAAATTTCTGTTGCATCTGAAAGTAGAAACTCGCCCGATTACAACGGTATGCGCACTTTTCCCCTAGGCCGTTCTAGTTATTCGTGTCGAGCATCAGAACTGCGAAAATTTTGAGTTTCTCAAGCGTTTCTTACCTCCAAACTGCCATATCTCGCGAACGGATTGACCAATCCGCAAAATTTCTGTTGCATCTGAAAGTAGAAACTCGCCCGATTACAACGGTATGCGTATTTTTCCCCTAGACCGTTCTTGTTACTCGTTTCGAGCATCAGAACTGCGAAAATTTTGAGTTTCTCAAACGTTTCTTATCTCCAAACTACCACATCTCGCGAACAGATTGATCAATCCGCAAAATTTCTGTGCCATCTGAAAATAGAAACTCGCCCGATTACAACGGTAGGTGTAGTTATCCCCTAGGCCGTTCCAGTTATTCGTTTCGAGCATCAGAACTGCGAAAATTTTGTGTTTCTCAAGCGTTTCTTACCTCCAAACTGCCATATCTCGCGAACGGATTGACCAATCCGCAAAATTTCTGTTGCATCTGAAAGTAGAAACTCGCCCGATTACAACGGTATGCGCACTTTTCCCCTAGGCCGTTCTGGTTATTCGTGTCGAGCATCAGAACTGCGAAAATTTTGAGTTTCTCAAGCGTTTCTTACCTCCAAACTGCCATATCTCGCGAACGGAATGACCAATCCGCACAATTTCTGTTGCATCTGAAAGTAGAAACTCGCCCGATTACAACGGTATGCGTACTTCTCCCCTAGGCCGTTCTAGTCATTCGTGTCCAGCATCAGAACTGCGAAAATTTTGAGTTTCTCAAGCGTTTCTTACTTCCAAACTGCCACATCTCGCGAACGGATCGACCAATCCGCAAAATTTCTGTTGCATCTGAAAGTAGAAACTCGCCCGATTACAACGGTATGCGCACTTTTCCCCTAGGCCGTTCTAGTTATTCGTTTCGAGCATCAGAACTGCGAAAATTTTGAGTTTCTCAAGCGTTTCTTACATCCAAACTGCCATATCTCGCGAACGGATTGACCAATCCGCAAAATTTCTGTTGCATCTGAAAGTAGAAACTCGACCGATTACAACGGTATGCGTACTTTTCCCCTAGGCCGTTCTAGTTACTCGTTTCGAACATTAGAACTGCGAAAATTTTGAGTTTCTCAAGCGTTTCTTACCTCCAAACTGCCATATCTCGCGAACGGATTGACCAATCCGCACAATTTCTGTTGCATCTGAAAGTAGAAACTCGCCCGATTACAACGGTATGCGCACATTTCCCCTAGACGGTTCTAGTTATTCGTTTCGAGCATCAGAACTGCGAAAATTTTGAGTTTCTCAAGCGTTTCTTACTTCCAAACTGCCACATCTCGCGAACGGATTGACCAATCCGCACAATTTCTGTTGCATCTGAAAGTAGAAACTCGCCCGATTACAACGGTATGCGTACTTCTCCCCTAGGCCGTTCTAATCATTCGTGTCGAGCATTAGAACTGCGAAAATTTTGAGTTTCTCAAGCGTTTCTTACTTCCAAACTGCCATATCTCGCGAACGGATTGACCAATCCGGAAAATTTCTGTTGCATCTGAAAGTAGAAACTCGCCCGATTACAACGGTATGCGCAATTTTCCCCTAGGCCGTTCTAGTTATTCGTGTCGAGCATCAGAACTGCGAAATTTTGAGTTTCTCAAGCGTTTCTTACCTCCAAACAGCCATATCTCGCGAACGGATTGACCAATCCGCATAATTTCTGTTGCATCTGAAAGTAGAAACTCGCCCGATTACAACGGTATGCGTACTTCTCCCCTACGCAGTGCTAGTCATTCGTTTCGAGCAGCAGAACTGCGAAAATTTTGAGTTTCTCAAGCGTTTCTTACCTCCAAACTGCCATATCTCGCGAACGGATTGACCAATCCGCAAAATTTCTGTTGCATCTGAAAGTAGAAACTCGCCCGATTACAACGCTATGCGCACTTTGCCCCTAGGCCGTTCTAGTCATTCGTGTCCAGCATCAGAACTGCGAAAATTTTGAGTTTCTCAAGCGTTTCTTACTTCCAAACTGCCACATCTCGCGAACGGATCGACCAATCCGCAAAATTTCTGTTGCATCTGAAAGTAGAAACTCGCCCGATTACAACGGTATGCGCACTTTTCCCCTAGGCCGTTCTAGTTATTCGTTTCGAGCATCAGAACTGCGAAAATTTTGAGTTTCTCAAGCGTTTCTTACATCCAAACTGCCATATCTCGCGAACGGATTGACCAATCCGCAAAATTTCTGTTGCATCTGAAAGTAGAAACTCGACCGATTACAACGGTATGCGCACTTTTCCCCTAGGCCGTTCTGGTTATTCGTGTCGAGCATCAGAACTGCGAAAATTTTGAGTTTCTCAAGCGTTTCTTACCTCCAAACTGCCATATCTCGCGAACGGATTGACCAATCCGCAAAATTTCTGTTGCTTCTGAAAGTAGAAACTCGCCCGATTACAACGGTATGCGCACTTTTCCCCTAGGCCGTTCTAGTTATTCGTTTCGAGCATCAGAATTGCGAAAATTTTGAGTTCCTCAAGCGTTTCTTACCTCCAAACTGCCATATCTCGCGAACGGATTGACCAATCCGCAAAATTTCTGTTGCATCTGAAAGGAGAAACTCGCCCGATTACAACGGTATGCGCACTTTTCCCCTAGGCCGTTCTAGTTATTCGTGTCGAGCATCAGAACTGCGAAAATTTTGAGTTTCTCTAGCGTTTCTTACCTCCAAACTGCCATATCTCGCGAACGGATTAACGAATCCGCAAAATTTCTGTTGCATCTGAAAGTAGAAACTCGCCCAATTACAACGGTATGCGCACTTTGCCCCTAGACCGTTCTAGTTATTCGTGTCGAGCATCAGAACTGCGAAAATTTTGAGTTTCTCAAGCGTTTCTTACCTCCAAACTGCCATATCTCGCGAACGGATTGACCAATCCGCAAAATTTCTGTTGCTTCTGAAAGTAGAAACTCGCCCGATTACAACGGTATGCGTATTTTTCCCCTAGACCGTTCTTGTTACTCGTTTCGAGCATCAGAACTGCGAAAATTTTGAGTTTCTCAAGCGTTTCTTATCTCCAAACTACCACATCTCGCGAACAGATTGATCAATCCGCAAAATTTCTGTTCCATCTGAAAGTAGAAACTCGCCCGATTACAACGGTAGGTGTAGTTATCCCCTAGGCCGTTCCAGTTATTCGTTTCGAGCATCAGAACTGCGAAAATTTTGAGTTTCTCAAGCGTTTCTTACTTCCAAACTGCCACATCTCGCGAACGGATCGACCAATCCGCAAAATTTCTGTTGCATCTGAAAGTAGAAACTCGCCCGATTACAACGGTATGCGCACTTTTCCCCTAGGCCGTTCTAGTTATTCGTGTCGAGCATCAGAACTGCGAAAATTTTGAGTTTCTCAAGCGTTTCTTACCTCCAAACTGCCATATCTCGCGAACGGATTGACCAATCCGCAAAATTTCTGTTGCATCTGAAAGTAGAAACTCGCCCGATTACAACGGTATGCGCACTTTTCCCCTAGGCCGTTCTAGTTATTCGTGTCGAGCATCAGAACTGCGAAAATTTTGAGTTTCTCAAGCGTTTCTTACCTCCAAACTGCCATATCTCGCGAACGGATTGACCAATCCGCAAAATTTCTGTTGCATCTGAAAGTAGAAACTCGACCGATTACAACGGTATGCGTATTTTTCCCCTAGGCCGTTCTTGTTACTCGTTTCGAGCATCAGAACTGCGAAAATTTTTAGTTTCTCAAGCGTTTCTTATCTCCAAACTACCACATCTCGCGAACAGATTGATCAATCCGCAAAATTTCTGTGCCATCTGAAAGTAGAAACTCGCCCGATTACAACAGTATGCGTACTTCTCCCCTAGGTCGTTCAAGTCATTCGTTTCGAGCATCAGAACTGCGAAAATTTTGAGTTTTTCAAGCGTTTCTTACCTCCAAACTGCCATATCTCGCGGACGGATTGACCAATCCGCAAAATTTCTGTTGCTTCTGAAAGTAGAAACTCGCCCGATTACAACGGTATGCGCACTTTTCCCCTAGGCCGTTCTAGTTACTCGTGTCGAGCATCAGAACTGCGAAAATTTTGAGGTTCTCAAGCATTTCTTAAATCCAAACGGCCATATCTCGCGAACGGAATGACCAATCCGCACAATTTCTGTTGCATCTGAAAGTAGAAACTCGCCCGATTACAACGGTATGCGTACTTCTCCCCTAGGCCGTTCTAGTCATTCGTGTCGAGCATCAGAACTGCGAAAATTTTGAGTTTCTCAAGCGTTTCTTACTTCCAAACTGCCACATCTCGCGAACGGATCGACCAATCCGCAAAATTTCTGTTGCATCTGAAAGTAGAAACTCGCCCGATTACAACGGTATGCGCACTCTTCCCCTAGGCCGTTCTAGTTATTCGTGTCGAGCATCAGAACTGCGAAAATTTTGAGTTTCTCAAGCGTTTCTTACCTCCAAACTGCCATATCTCGCGAACGGATTGACCAATCCGGAAAATTTCTGTTGCATCTGAAAGTAGAAACTCTCCCGATTACAACGGTATGCGCACTTTTCCCCTAGGCCGTTCTGGTTAATCGTGTCGAGCATCAGAACTGCGAAAATTTTGTGTTTCTCAAGCGTTTCTTACCTCCAAACTGCCATATCTCGCGAACGGATTGACCAATCCGCAAAATTTCTGTTGCATCTGAAAGTAGAAACTCGCCCGATTACAACGGTATGCGCACTTTTCCCCTAGGCCGTTCTGGTTATTCGTGTCGAGCATCAGAACTGCGAAAATTTTGAGTTTCTCAAGCGTTTCTTACCTCCAAACTGCCATATCTCGCGAACGGAATGACCAATCCGCACAATTTCTGTTGCATCTGAAAGTAGAAACTCGCCCGATTACAACGGTATGCGTACTTCTCCCCTAGGCCGTTCTAGTCATTCGTGTCGAGCATCAGAACTGCGAAAATTTTGAGTTTCTCAAGCGTTTCTTACTTCCAAACTGCCACATCTCGCGAACGGATCGACCAATCCGCAAAATTTCTGTTGCATCTGAAAGTAGAAACTCGCCCGATTACAACGGTATGCGCACTTTTCCCCTAGGCCGTTCTGGTTATTCGTGTCGAGCATCAGAACTGCGAAAATTTTGAGTTTCTCAAGCGTTTCTTACCTCCAAACTGCCATATCTCGCGAACGGAATGACCAATCCGCACAATTTCTGTTGCATCTGAAAGTAGAAACTCGCCCGATTACAACGGTATGCGTATTTTTCCCCTAGACCGTTCTTGTTACTCGTTTCGAGCATCAGAACTGCGAAAATTTTGAGTTTCTCAAGCGTTTCTTATCTCCAAACTACCACATCTCGCGAACAGATTGATCAATCCGCAAAATTTCTGTGCCATCTGAAAGTAGAAACTCGCCCGATTACAACGGTAGGGTTAGTTATCCCCTAGGCCGTTCCAGTTATTCGTTTCGAGCATCAGAACTGCGAAAATTTTGAGTTTCTCAAGCGTTTCTTACTTCCAAACTGCCACATCTCGCGAACGGATCGACCAATCCGCAAAATTTCTGTTGCATCTGAAAGTAGAAACTCGCCCGATTACAACGGTATGCGCACTTTTCCCCTAGGCCGTTCTAGTTATTCGTGTCGAGCATCAGAACTGCGAAAATTTTGAGTTTCTCAAGCGTTTCTTACCTCCAAACTGCCATATCTCGCGAACGGATTGACCAATCCGCAAAATTTCTGTTGCATCTGAAAGTAGAAACTCGCCCGATTACAACGGTATGCGCACTTTTCCCCTAGGCCGTTCTGGTTATTCGTGTCGAGCATCAGAACTGCGAAAATTTTGAGTTTCTCAAGCGTTTCTTACCTCCAAACTGCCATATCTCGCGAACGGAATGACCAATCCGCACAATTTCTGTTGCATCTGAAAGTAGAAACTCGCCCGATTACAACGGTATGCGCACTTTGCCCCTAGGCCGTTCTAGTTATACGTGTCGAGCATCAGAACTGCGAAAATTTTGAGTTTCTCAAGCGTTTCTTACCTCCAAACTGCCATATCTCGCGAACGGATTGACCAATCCGCAAAATTTCTGTTGCATCTGAAAGTAGAAACTCGCCCGATTACAACGCTATGCGCACTTTGCCCCTAGGCCGTTCTAGTTATTCGTGTCGAGCATCAGAACTGCGAAAATTTTGAGTTTCTCAAGCGTTTCTTACCTCCAAACTGCCATATCTCGCGAACGGATTGACCAATCCGGAAAATTTCTGTTGCATCTGAAAGTAGAAACTCTCCCGATTACAACGGTATGCGCACTTTTCCCCTAGGCCGTTCTGGTTAATCGTGTCGAGCATCAGAACTGCGAAAATTTTGAGTTTCTCAAGCGTTTCTTACCTCCAAACTGCCATATCTCGCGAACGGATTGACCAATCCGCAAAATTTCTGTTGCATCTGAAAGTAGAAACTCGCCCGATTACAACGGTATGCGCACTTTTCCACTAGGCCGTTCTGGTTATTCGTGTCGAGCATCAGAACTGCGAAAATTTTGAGTTTCTCAAGCGTTTCTTACCTCCAAACTGCCATATCTCGCGAACGGATTGACCAATCCGGAAAATTTCTGTTGCATCTGAAAGTAGAAACTCTCCCGATTACAACGGTATGCGCACTTTCCCCTAGGCCGTTCTGGTTAATCGTGTCGAGCATCAGAACTGCGAAAATTTTGTGTTTCTCAAGCGTTTCTTACCTCCAAACTGCCATATCTCGCGAACGGATTGACCAATCCGCAAAATTTCTGTTGCATCTGAAAGTAGAAACTCGCCCGATTACAACGGTATGCGCACTTTTCCCCTAGGCCGTTCTGGTTATTCGTGTCGAGCATCAGAACTGCGAAAATTTTGAGTTTCTCAAGCGTTTCTTACCTCCAAACTGCCATATCTCGCGAACGGAATGACCAATCCGCACAATTTCTGTTGCATCTGAAAGTAGAAACTCGCCCGATTACAACGGTATGCGTACTTCTCCCCTAGGCCGTTCTAGTCATTCGTGTCGAGCATCAGAACTGCGAAAATTTTGAGTTTCTCAAGCGTTTCTTACTTCCAAACTGCCACATCTCGCGAACGGATCGACCAATCCGCAAAATTTCTGTTGCATCTGAAAGTAGAAACTCGCCCGATTACAACAGTATGCGCACTTTTCCCCTAGGCCGTTCTAGTTATTCGTGTCGAGCATCAGAACTGCGAAAATTTTGAGTTTCTCAAGCGTTTCTTACCTCCAAACTGCCATATCTCGCGAACGGATTGACCAATCCGCAAAATTTCTGTTGCATCTGAAAGTAGAAACTCGCCCGATTACAACGGTATGCGTATTTTTCCCCTAGACCGTTCTTGTTACTCGTTTCGAGCATCAGAACTGCGAAAATTTTGAGTTTCTCAAGCGTTTCTTATCTCCAAACTACCACATCTCGCGAACAGATTGATCAATCCGCAAAATTTCTGTGCCATCTGAAAGTAGAAACTCGCCCGATTACAACGGTAGGGTTAGTTATCCCCTAGGCCGTTCCAGTTATTCGTTTCGAGCATCAGAACTGCGAAAATTTTGAGTTTCTCAAGCGTTTCTTACTTCCAAACTGCCACATCTCGCGAACGGATCGACCAATCCGCAAAATTTCTGTTGCATCTGAAAGTAGAAACTCGCCCGATTACAACGGTAAGCGCACTTTTCCCCTAGGCCGTTCTAGTTATTCGTGTCGAGCATCAGAACTGCGAAAATTTTGAGTTTCTCAAGCGTTTCTTACCTCCAAACTGCCATATCTCGCGAACGGATTGACCAATCCGCAAAATTTCTGTTGCATCTGAAAGTAGAAACTCGCCCGATTACAACGGTATGCGCACTTTTCCCCTAGGCCGTTCTGGTTATTCGTGTCGAGCATCAGAACTGCGAAAATTTTGAGTTTCTCAAGCGTTTCTTACCTCCAAACTGCCATATCTCGCGATCGGAATGACCAATCCGCACAATTTCTGTTGCATCTGAAAGTAGAAACTCGCCCGATTACAACGGTATGCGCACTTTGCCCCTAGGCCGTTCTAGTTATTCGTGTCGAGCATCAGAACTGCGAAAATTTTGAGTTTCTCAAGCGTTTCTTACCTCCAAACTGCCATATCTCGCGAACGGATTGACCAATCCGCAAAATTTCTGTTGCATCTGAAAGTAGAAACTCGCCCGATTACAACGCTATGCGCACTTTGCCCCTAGGCCGTTCTAGTTATTCGTGTCGAGCATCAGAACTGCGAAAATTTTGAGTTTCTCAAGCGTTTCTTACCTCCAAACTGCCATATCTCGCGAACGGATTGACCAATCCGGAAAATTTCTGTTGCATCTGAAAGTAGAAACTCTCCCGATTACAACGGTATGCGCACTTTTCCCCTAGGCCGTTCTGGTTAATCGTGTCGAGCATCAGAACTGCGAAAATTTTGAGTTTCTCAAGCGTTTCTTACCTCCAAACTGCCATATCTCGCGAACGGATTGACCAATCCGCAAAATTTCTGTTGCATCTGAAAGTAGAAACTCGCCCGATTACAACGGTATGCGCACTTTTCCCCTAGGCCGTTCTGGTTATTCGTGTCGAGCATCAGAACTGCGAAAATTTTGAGTTTCTCAAGCGTTTCTTACCTCCAAACTGCCATATCTCGCGAACGGAATGACCAATCCGCACAATTTCTGTTGCATCTGAAAGTAGAAACTCGCCCGATTACAACGGTATGCGTACTTCTCCCCTAGGCCGTTCTAGTCATTCGTGTCGAGCATCAGAACTGCGAAAATTTTGAGTTTCTCAAGCGTTTCTTACTTCCAAACTGCCACATCTCGCGAACGGATCGACCAATCCGCAAAATTTCTGTTGCATCTGAAAGTAGAAACTCGCCCGATTACAACAGTATGCGCACTTTTCCCCTAGGCCGTTCTAGTTATTCGTGTCGAGCATCAGAACTGCGAAAATTTTGAGTTTCTCAAGCGTTTCTTACCTCCAAACTGCCATATCTCGCGAACGGATTGACCAATCCGCAAAATTTCTGTTGCATCTGAAAGTAGAAACTCGCCCGATTACAACGGTATGCGTATTTTTCCCCTAGACCGTTCTTGTTACTCGTTTCGAGCATCAGAACTGCGAAAATTTTGAGTTTCTCAAGCGTTTCTTATCTCCAAACTACCACATCTCGCGAACAGATTGATCAATCCGCAAAATTTCTGTGCCATCTGAAAGTAGAAACTCGCCCGATTACAACGGTAGGGTTAGTTATCCCCTAGGCCGTTCCAGTTATTCGTTTCGAGCATCAGAACTGCGAAAATTTTGAGTTTCTCAAGCGTTTCTTACTTCCAAACTGCCACATCTCGCGAACGGATCGACCAATCCGCAAAATTTCTGTTGCATCTGAAAGTAGAAACTCGCCCGATTACAACGGTAAGCGCACTTTTCCCCTAGGCCGTTCTAGTTATTCGTGTCGAGCATCAGAACTGCGAAAATTTTGAGTTTCTCAAGCGTTTCTTACCTCCAAACTGCCATATCTCGCGAACGGATTGACCAATCCGCAAAATTTCTGTTGCATCTGAAAGTAGAAACTCGCCCGATTACAACGGTATGCGCACTTTTCCCCTAGGCCGTTCTGGTTATTCGTGTCGAGCATCAGAACTGCGAAAATTTTGAGTTTCTCAAGCGTTTCTTACCTCCAAACTGCCATATCTCGCGAACGGAATGACCAATCCGCACAATTTCTGTTGCATCTGAAAGTAGAAACTCGCCCGATTACAACGGTATGCGCACTTTGCCCCTAGGCCGTTCTAGTTATTCGTGTCGAGCATCAGAACTGCGAAAATTTTGAGTTTCTCAAGCGTTTCTTACCTCCAAACTGCCATATCTCGCGAACGGATTGACCAATCCGCAAAATTTCTGTTGCATCTGAAAGTAGAAACTCGCCCGATTACAACGCTATGCGCACTTTGCCCCTAGGCCGTTCTAGTTATTCGTGTCGAGCATCAGAACTGCGAAAATTTTGAGTTTCTCAAGCGTTTCTTACCTCCAAACTGCCATATCTCGCGAACGGATTGACCAATCCGGAAAATTTCTGTTGCATCTGAAAGTAGAAACTCTCCCGATTACAACGGTATGCGCACTTTTCCCCTAGGCCGTTCTGGTTAATCGTGTCGAGCATCAGAACTGCGAAAATTTTGAGTTTCTCAAGCGTTTCTTACCTCCAAACTGCCATATCTCGCGAACGGATTGACCAATCCGCAAAATTTCTGTTGCATCTGAAAGTAGAAACTCGCCCGATTACAACGGTATGCGCACTTTTCCCCTAGGCCGTTCTGGTTATTCGTGTCGAGCATCAGAACTGCGAAAATTTTGAGTTTCTCAAGCGTTTCTTACCTCCAAACTGCCATATCTCGCGAACGGATTGACCAATCCGCAAAATTTCTGTTGCTTCTGAAAGTAGAAACTCGCCCGATTACAACGGTATGCGCACTTTTCCCCTAGGCCGTTCTAGTTATTCGTTTCGAGCATCAGAATTGCGAAAATTTTGAGTTCCTCAAGCGTTTCTTACCTCCAAACTGCCATATCTCGCGAACGGATTGACCAATCCGCAAAATTTCTGTTGCATCTGAAAGTAGAAACTCGCCCGATTACAACGGTATGCGCACTTTTCCCCTAGGCCGTTCTAGTTATTCGTGTCGAGCATCAGAACTGCGAAAATTTTGAGTTTCTCTAGCGTTTCTTACCTCCAAACTGCCATATCTCGCGAACGGATTAACGAATCCGCAAAATTTCTGTTGCATCTGAAAGTAGAAACTCGCCCAATTACAACGGTATGCGCACTTTGCCCCTAGGCCGTTCTAGTTATTCGTGTCGAGCATCAGAACTGCGAAAATTTTGAGTTTCTCAAGCGTTTCTTACCTCCAAACTGCCATATCTCGCGAACGGATTGACCAATCCGCAAAATTTCTGTTGCATCTGAAAGTAGAAACTCGCCCGATTACAACGCTATGCGCACTTTGCCCCTAGGCCGTTCTAGTTATTCGTGTCGAGCATCAGAACTGCGAAAATTTTGAGTTTCTCAAGCGTTTCTTACCTCCAAACTGCCATATCTCGCGAACGGATTGACCAATCCGGAAAATTTCTGTTGCATCTGAAAGTAGAAACTCTCCCGATTACAACGGTATGCGCACTTTTCCCCTAGGCCGTTCTGGTTAATCGTGTCGAGCATCAGAACTGCGAAAATTTTGTGTTTCTCAAGCGTTTCTTACCTCCAAACTGCCATATCTCGCGAACGGATTGACCAATCCGCAAAATTTCTGTTGCATCTGAAAGTAGAAACTCGCCCGATTACAACGGTATGCGCACTTTTCCCCTAGGCCGTTCTGGTTATTCGTGTCGAGCATCAGAACTGCGAAAATTTTGAGTTTCTCAAGCGTTTCTTACCTCCAAACTGCCATATCTCGCGAACGGAATGACCAATCCGCACAATTTCTGTTGCATCTGAAAGTAGAAACTCGCCCGATTACAACGGTATGCGTACTTCTCCCCTAGGCCGTTCTAGTCATTCGTGTCGAGCATCAGAACTGCGAAAATTTTGAGTTTCTCAAGCGTTTCTTACTTCCAAACTGCCACATCTCGCGAACGGATCGACCAATCCGCAAAATTTCTGTTGCATCTGAAAGTAGAAACTCGCCCGATTACAACGGTATGCGCACTTTTCCCCTAGGCCGTTCTAGTTATTCGTGTCGAGCATCAGAACTGCGAAAATTTTGAGTTTCTCAAGCGTTTCTTACCTCCAAACTGCCATATCTCGCGAACGGATTGACCAATCCGCAAAATTTCTGTTGCATCTGAAAGTAGAAACTCGCCCGATTACAACGGTATGCGTATTTTTCCCCTAGACCGTTCTTGTTACTCGTTTCGAGCATCAGAACTGCGAAAATTTTGAGTTTCTCAAGCGTTTCTTATCTCCAAACTACCACATCTCGCGAACAGATTGATCAATCCGCAAAATTTCTGTGCCATCTGAAAGTAGAAACTCGCCCGATTACAACGGTAGGTGTAGTTATCCCCTAGGCCGTTCCAGTTATTCGTTTCGAGCATCAGAACTGCGAAAATTTTGAGTTTCTCAAGCGTTTCTTACTTCCAAACTGCCACATCTCGCGAACGGATCGACCAATCCGCAAAATTTCTGTTGCATCTGAAAGTAGAAACTCGCCGATTACAACGGTATGCGCACTTTTCCCCTAGGCCGTTCTAGTTATTCGTGTCGAGCATCAGAACTGCGAAAATTTTGAGTTTCTCAAGCGTTTCTTACCTCCAAACTGCCATATCTCGCGAACGGATTGACCAATCCGCAAAATTTCTGTTGCACCTGAAAGTAGAAACTCGACCGATTACAACGGTATGCGTATTTTTCCCCTAGGCCGTTCTTGTTACTCGTTTCGAGCATCAGAACTGCGAAAATTTTTAGTTTCTCAAGCGTTTCTTATCTCCAAACTACCACATCTCGCGAACAGATTGATCAATCCGCAAAATTTCTGTGCCATCTGAAAGTAGAAACTCGCCCGATTACAACGGTAGGTGTAGTTATCCCCTAGGCCGTTCCACTTATTCGTTTCGAGCATCAGAACTGCGAAAATTTTGAGTTTCTCAAGCGTTTCTTACCTCCAAACTGCCATATCTCGCGAACGGATTGACCAATCCGCATAATTTCTGTTGCATCTGAAAGTAGAAACTCGCCCGATTACAACAGTATGCGTACTTCTCCCCTAGGTCGTTCAAGTCATTCGTTTCGAGCATCAGAACTGCGAAAATTTTGAGTTTTTCAAGCGTTTCTTACCTCCAAACTGCCATATCTCGCGAACGGATTGACCAATCCGCAAAATTTCTGTTGCTTCTGAAAGTAGAAACTCGCCCGATTACAACGGTATGCGCACTTTTCCCCTAGGCCGTTCTAGTTACTCGTGTCGAGCATCAGAACTGCGAAAATTTTGAGGTTCTCAAGCATTTCTTAAATCCAAACGGCCATATCTCGCGAACGGAATGACCAATCCGCACAATTTCTGTTGCATCTGAAAGTAGAAACTCGCCCGATTACAACGGTATGCGTACTTCTCCCCTAGGCCGTTCTAGTCATTCGTGTCGAGCATCAGAACTGCGAAAATTTTGAGTTTCTCAAGCGTTTCTTACTTCCAAACTGCCACATCTCGCGAACGGATCGACCAATCCGCAAAATTTCTGTTGCATCTGAAAGTAGAAACTCGCCCGATTACAACGGTATGCGCACTTTTCCCCTAGGCCGTTCTAGTTATTCGTGTCGAGCATCAGAACTGCGAAAATTTTGAGTTTCTCAAGCGTTTCTTACCTCCAAACTGCCATATCTCGCGAACGGATTGACCAATCCGGAAAATTTCTGTTGCATCTGAAAGTAGAAACTCTCCCGATTACAACGGTATGCGCACTTTTCCCCTAGGCCGTTCTGGTTAATCGTGTCGAGCATCAGAACTGCGAAAATTTTGTGTTTCTCAAGCGTTTCTTACCTCCAAACTGCCATATCTCGCGAACGGATTGACCAATCCGCAAAATTTCTGTTGCATCTGAAAGTAGAAACTCGCCCGATTACAACGGTATGCGCACTTTTCCCCTAGGCCGTTCTGGTTATTCGTGTCGAGCATCAGAACTGCGAAAATTTTGAGTTTCTCAAGCGTTTCTTACCTCCAAACTGCCATATCTCGCGAACGGAATGACCAATCCGCACAATTTCTGTTGCATCTGAAAGTAGAAACTCGCCCGATTACAACGGTATGCGTACTTCTCCCCTAGGCCGTTCTAGTCATTCGTGTCGAGCATCAGAACTGCGAAAATTTTGAGTTTCTCAAGCGTTTCTTACTTCCAAACTGCCACATCTCGCGAACGGATCGACCAATCCGCAAAATTTCTGTTGCATCTGAAAGTAGAAACTCGCCCGATTACAACGGTATGCGCACTTTTCCCCTAGGCCGTTCTAGTTATTCGTGTCGAGCATCAGAACTGCGAAAATTTTGAGTTACTCAAGCGTTTCTTACCTCCAAACTGCCATATCTCGCGAACGGATTGACCAATCCGCAAAATTTCTGTTGCATCTGAAAGTAGAAACTCGCCCGATTACAACGGTATGCGTATTTTTCCCCTAGACCGTTCTTGTTACTCGTTTCGAGCATCAGAACTGCGAAAATTTTGAGTTTCTCGAGCGTTTCTTATCTCCAAACTACCACATCTCGCGAACAGATTGATCAATCCGCAAAATTTCTGTGCCATCTGAAAGTAGAAACTCGCCCGATTACAACGGTAGGTGTAGTTATCCCCTAGGCCGTTCCAGTTATTCGTTTCGAGCATCAGAACTGCGAAAATTTTGAGTTTCTCAAGCGTTTCTTACTTCCAAACTGCCACATCTCGCGAACGGATCGACCAATCCGCAAAATTTCTGTTGCATCCGAAAGTAGAAACTCGCCCGATTACAACGGTATGCGCACTTTTCCCCTAGGCCGTTCTAGTTATTCGTGTCGAGCATCAGAACTGCGAAAATTTTGAGTTTCTCAAGCGTTTCTTACCTCCAAACTGCCATATCTCGCGAACGGATTGACCAATCCGCAAAATTTCTGTTGCATCTGAAAGTAGAAACTCGACCGATTGCAACGGTATGCGTATTTTTCCCCTAGGCCGTTCTTGTTACTCGTTTCGAGCATCAGAACTGCGAAAATTTTTAGTTTCTCAAGCGTTTCTTATCTCCAAACTACCACATCTCGCGAACAGATTGATCAATCCGCAAAATTTCTGTGCCATCTGAAAGTAGAAACTCGCCCGATTACAACGGTAGGTGTAGTTATCCCCTAGGCCGTTCCACTTATTCGTTTCGAGCATCAGAACTGCGAAAATTTTGAGTTTCTCAAGCGTTTCTTACCTCCAAACTGCCATATCTCGCGAACGGATTGACCAATCCGCATAATTTCTGTTGCATCTGAAAGTAGAAACTCGCCCGATTACAACAGTATGCGTACTTCTCCCCTAGGTCGTTCAAGTCATTCGTTTCGAGCATCAGAACTGCGAAAATTTTGAGTTTTTCAAGCGTTTCTTACCTCCAAACTGCCATATCTCGCGAACGGATTGACCAATCCGCAAAATTTCTGTTGCTTCTGAAAGTAGAAACTCGCCCGATTACAACGGTATGCGCACTTTTCCCCTAGGCCGTTCTAGTTACTCGTGTCGAGCATCAGAACTGCGAAAATTTTGAGGTTCTCAAGCATTTCTTAAATCCAAACGGCCATATCTCGCGAACGGAATGACCAATCCGCACAATTTCTGTTGCATCTGAAAGTAGAAACTCGCCCGATTACAACGGTATGCGTACTTCTCCCCTAGGCCGTTCCAGTTATTCGTTTCGTGCATCAGAACTGCGAAAATTTTGAGTTTCTCAAGCGTTTCTTACTTCCAAACTGCCACATCTCGCGAACGGATCGACCAATCCGCAAAATTTCTGTTGCATCTGAAAGTAGAAACTCGCCCGATTACAACGGTATGCGCACTTTTCCCCTAGGCCGTTCTAGTTATTCGTGTCGAGCATCAGAACTGCGAAAATTTTGAGTTTCTCAAGCGTTTCTTACCTCCAAACTGCCATATCTCGCGAACGGATTGACCAATCCGCAAAATTTCTGTTGCATCTGAAAGTAGAAACTCGACCGATTACAACGGTATGCGTATTTTTCCCCTAGGCCGTTCTTGTTACTCGTTTCGAGCATCAGAACTGCGAAAATTTTTAGTTTCTCAAGCGTTTCTTATCTCCAAACTACCACATCTCGCGAACAGATTGATCAATCCGCAAAATTTCTGTGCCATCTGAAAGTAGAAACTCGCCCGATTACAACGGTAGGTGTAGTTATCCCCTAGGCCGTTCCACTTATTCGTTTCGAGCATCAGAACTGCGAAAATTTTGAGTTTCTCAAGCGTTTCTTACCTCCAAACTGCCATATCTCGCGAACGGATTGACCAATCCGCATAATTTCTGTTGCATCTGAAAGTAGAAACTCGCCCGATTACAACAGTATGCGTACTTCTCCCCTAGGTCGTTCAAGTCATTCGTTTCGAGCATCAGAACTGCGAAAATTTTGAGTTTTTCAAGCGTTTCTTACCTCCAAACTGCCATATCTCGCGAACGGATTGACCAATCCGCAAAATTTCTGTTGCTTCTGAAAGTAGAAACTCGCCCGATTACAACGGTATGCGCACTTTTCCCCTAGGCCGTTCTAGTTACTCGTTTCGAGCATCAGAACTGCGAAAATTTTGAGTTTCTCAAGCGTTTCTTAAATCCAAACGGCCACATCTCGCGAACGGATTGACCAATCCGCAAAATTTCTGTTGCATCTGAAAATAGAAACTCGCCCGATTACAACGGTATGCGCACTTTTCCACTAGGCCGTTCTAGTTATTCGTTTCGAGCATCAGAACTGCCAAAATTTTGAGGTTCTCAAGCGTTTCTTACTTCCAAACTGCCATATCTCGCGAACGGATTGACCAATCCGCAAAATTTCTGTTGCATCTGAAAGTAGAAACTCGCCCGATTACAACGGTATGCGCAGTTTTCCCCTAGGTCGTTCTAGTTTTTCGTGTCGAGCATCAGAACTGCGAAAATTTTGAGTTTCTCAAGCGTTTCTTATCTCCAAACTGCCATATCTCGCGAACGGATTGATCAATCCGCAAAATTTCTGTTGCATCTGAAAGTAGAAACTCGCCCGATTACAACGTTATGCGCACTTTTCCCCTAGGCGGTTCTAGTTATTCGTTTCGAGCATCAGAACTGCGAAAATTTTGAGTTTCTCAAGCGTTTCTTACTTCCAAACTGCCATATCGCGCGAACGGATTGACCAATCCGGAAAATTTCTGTTGCATCTGAAAGTAGAAACTCGCCCGATTACAACGGTATGCGCACTTTTCCCCTAGGCCGTTCTAGTTATTCGTGTCGAGCATCAGAACTGCGAAAATTTTGAGTTTCTCAAGCGTTTCTTACCTCCAAACTGCCATATCTCGCGAACGGATTGACCAATCCGCAAAATTTCTGTTGCATCTGAAAGTAGAAACACGCCCGATTGCAACGGTATGCGCACTTTTCCCCTAGGCCGTTCTAGTTATTCGTGTCGAGCATCAGAACTGCGAAAATTTTGAGTTTCTCAAGCGTTTCTTATCTCCAAACTGCCATATCTCGCGAACGGATTGATCAATCCGCAAAATTTCTGTTGCATCTGAAAGTAGAAGCTCGCCCGATTACAACGGTATGCGCACTTTTCCCCTAGGCGGTTCTAGTTATTCGTTTCGAGCATCAGAACTGCGAAAATTTTGAGTTTCTCAAGCGTTTCTTACCTCCAAACAGCCATATCTCGCGAACGGATTGACCAATCCGCATAATTTCTGTTGCATCTGAAAGTAGAAACTCGCCCGATTACAACGGTGTGCGTACTTCTCCCCGACGCCGTTCTTGTCATTCGTTTCGAGCATCAGAACTGCGAAAATTTTGAGTTTCTCAAGCGTTTCTTACCTCCAAACTGCCATATCTCGCGAACGGATTGACCAATCCGCAAAATTTCTGTTGCTTCTGAAAGTAGAAACTCGCCCGATTACAACGGTATGCGCACTTTGCCCCTAGGCCGTTCTAGTTATTCGTGTCGAGCATCAGAACTGCGAAAATTTTGAGTTTCTCAAGCGTTTCTTACTTCCAAACTGCCATATCTCGCGAACGGATTGACCAATCCGGAAAATTTCTGTTGCATCTGAAAATAGAAACTCGCCCGATTGCAACGGTATGCGCAATTTTCCCCTAGGCCGTTCTAGTTATTCGTGTCGAGCATCAGAACTGCGAAAATTTTGAGTTTCTCAAGCGTTTCTTATCTCCAAACTGCCATATCTCGCGAACGGACTGATCAATCCGCAAAATTTCTGTTGCATCTGAAAGTAGAAGCTCGCCCGATTACAACGGTATGCGCACTTTTCCCCTAGGCGGTTCTAGTTATTCGTTTCGAGCATCAGAACTGCGAAAATTTTGAGTTTCTCAAGCGTTTCTTACTTCCAAACTGCCACATCTCGCGAACGGATCGACCAATCTGCAAAATTTCTGTTGCATCTGAAAGTAGAAACTCGCCCGATTGCAACGGTATGCGTACTTTTCCCCTAGGCCGTTCTAGTTATTCGTGTAGAGCATCAGAACTGCGAAAATTTTGAGTTTCTCAAGCGTTTCTTACCTCCAAACTGCCATATCTCGCGAACGGATTGACCAATCCGCAAAATTTCTGTTGCATCTGAAAGTAGAAACTCGCCCGATTACAACGCTATGCGCACTTTGCCCCTAGGCCATTCTAGTTATTCGTGTCGAGCATCAGAACTGCGAAAATTTTGAGTTTCTCAAGCGTTTCTTACCTCCAAACTGCCATATCTCGCGAACGGATTGACCAATCCGCATAATTTCTGTTGCATCTGAAAGTAGAAACTCGCCCGATTACAACAGTATGCGTATTTCTCCCCTAGGTCGTTCAAGTCATTCGTTTCGAGCATCAGAACTGCGAAAATTTTGAGTTTCTCAAGCGTTTCTTACCTCCAAACTGCCATATCTCGCGAACGGATTGACCAATCCGCATAATTTCTGTTGCATCTGAAAGTAGAAACTCGCCCGATTACAACGGTGTGCGTACTTCTCCCCTACGCCGTTCTTGTCATTCGTTTCGAGCATCAGAACTGCGAAAATTTTGAGTTTCTCAAGCGTTTCTTACCTCCAAACTGCCATATCTCGCGAACGGATTGACCAATCCGCAAAATTTCTGTTGCTTCTGAAAGTAGAAACTCGCCCGATTACAACGGTATGCGCACTTTGCCCCTAGGCCGTTCTAGTTATTCGTGTCGAGCATCAGAACTGCGAAAATTTTGAGTTTCTCAAGCGTTTCTTACTTCCAAACTGCCATATCTCGCGAACGGATTGACCAATCCGGAAAATTTCTGTTGCATCTGAAAGTAGAAACTCGCCCGATTGCAACGGTATGCGCAATTTTCCCCTAGGCCGTTCTAGTTATTCGTGTCGAGCATCAGAACTGCGAAAATTTTGAGTTTCTCAAGCGTTTCTTATCTCCAAACTGCCATATCTCGCGAACGGACTGATCAATCCGCAAAATTTCTGTTGCATCTGAAAGTAGAAGCTCGCCCGATTACAACGGTATGCGCACTTTTCCCCTAGGCGGTTCTAGTTATTCGTTTCGAGCATCAGAACTGCGAAAATTTTGAGTTTCTCAAGCGTTTCTTACTTCCAAACTGCCACATCTCGCGAACGGATCGACCAATCTGCAAAATTTCTGTTGCATCTGAAAGTAGAAACTCGCCCGATTACAACGGTATGCGCAGTTTTCCCCTAGGTCGTTCTAGTTTTTCGTGTCGAGCATCAGAACTGCGAAAATTTTGAGTTTCTCAAGCGTTTCTTATCTCCAAACTGCCATATCTCGCGAACGGATTGATCAATCCGCAAAATTTCTGTTGCATCTGAAAGTAGAAACTCGCCCGATTACAACGTTATGCGCACTTTTCCCCTAGGCGGTTCTAGTTATTCGTTTCGAGCATCAGAACTGCGAAAATTTTGAGTTTCTCAAGCGTTTCTTATCTCCAAACTGCCATATCTCGCGAACGGACTGATCAATCCGCAAAATTTCTGTTGCATCTGAAAGTAGAAGCTCGCCCGATTACAACGGTATGCGCACTTTTCCCCTAAGCGGTTCTAGTTATTCGTTTCGAGCATCAGAACTGCGGAAATTTTGAGTTTCTCAAGCGTTTCTTACCTCCAAACTGCCATATCTCGCGAACGGATTGACCAATCCGCATAATTTCTGTTGCATCTGAAAGTAGAAACTCGCCCGATTACAACGGTATGCGTACTTCTCCCCTAGGCCGTTCTAGTCATTCGTGTCGAGCATCAGAACTGCGAAAATTTTGAGTTTCTCAAGCGTTTCTTACTTCCAAACTGCCACATCTCGCGAACGGATCGACCAATCCGCAAAATTTCTGTTGCATCTGAAAGTAGAAACTCGCCCGATTACAACGGTATGCGCACTTTTCCCCTAGGCCGTTCTAGTTATTCGTGTCGAGCATCAGAACTGCGAAAATTTTGAGTTTCTCAAGCGTTTCTTACCTCCAAACTGCCATATCTCGCGAACGGATTGACCAATCCGCAAAATTTCTGTTGCATCTGAAAGTAGAAACTCGACCGATTACAACGGTATGCGTATTTTTCCCCTAGGCCGTTCTAGTTACTCGTTTCGAGCATCAGAACTGCGAAAATTTTGAGTTTCTCAAGCGTTTCTTACCTCCAAACTGCCATATCTCGCGAACAGATTGATCAATCCGCAAAATTTCTGTGCCATCTGAAAGTAGAAACTCGCCCGATTACAACGGTATGCGCACTTCTCCCCTAGGTCGTTCAAGTCATTCGTTTCGAGCATCAGAACTGCGAAAATTTTGAGTTTTTCAAGCGTTTCTTACCTCCAAACTGCCATATCTCGCGAACGGATTGACCAATCCGCAAAATTTCTGTTGCTTCTGAAAGTAGAAACTCGCCCGATTACAACGGTATGCGCACTTTTCCACTAGGCCGTTCTAGTTATTCGTTTCGAGCATCAGAACTGCCAAAATTTTGAGGTTCTCAAGCGTTTCTTACTTCCAAACTGCCATATCGCGCGAACGGATTGACCAATCCGGAAAATTTCTGTTGCATCTGAAAGTAGAAACTCGCCCGATTACAACGGTATGCGCACTTTTCCCCTAGGCCGTTCTAGTTATTCGTGTCGAGCATCAGAACTGCGAAAATTTTGAGTTTCTCAAGCGTTTCTTACCTCCAAACTGCCATATCTCGCGAACGGATTGACCAATCCGCAAAATTTCTGTTGCATCTGAAAGTAGAAACACGCCCGATTGCAACGGTATGCGTACTTTTCCCCTAGGCCGTTCTAGTTATTCGTGTCGAGCATCAGAACTGCGAAAATTTTGAGTTTCTCAAGCGTTTCTTATCTCCAAACTGCCATATCTCGCGAACGGATTGATCAATCCGCAAAATTTCTGTTGCATCTGAAAGTAGAAGCTCGCCCGATTACAACGGTATGCGCACTTTTCCCCTAGGCGGTTCTAGTTATTCGTTTCGAGCATCAGAACTGCGAAAATTTTGAGTTTCTCAAGCGTTTCTTACCTCCAAACAGCCATATCTCGCGAACGGATTGACCAATCCGCATAATTTCTGTTGCATCTGAAAGTAGAAACTCGCCCGATTACAACGGTGTGCGTACTTCTCCCCGACGCCGTTCTTGTCATTCGTTTCGAGCATCAGAACTGCGAAAATTTTGAGTTTCTCAAGCGTTTCTTACCTCCAAACTGCCATATCTCGCGAACGGATTGACCAATCCGCAAAATTTCTGTTGCTTCTGAAAGTAGAAACTCGCCCGATTACAACGGTATGCGCACTTTGCCCCTAGGCCGTTCTAGTTATTCGTGTCGAGCATCAGAACTGCGAAAATTTTGAGTTTCTCAAGCGTTTCTTACTTCCAAACTGCCATATCTCGCGAACGGATTGACCAATCCGGAAAATTTCTGTTGCATCTGAAAATAGAAACTCGCCCGATTGCAACGGTATGCGCAATTTTCCCCTAGGCCGTTCTAGTTATTCGTGTCGAGCATCAGAACTGCGAAAATTTTGAGTTTCTCAAGCGTTTCTTATCTCCAAACTGCCATATCTCGCGAACGGACTGATCAATCCGCAAAATTTCTGTTGCATCTGAAAGTAGAAGCTCGCCCGATTACAACGGTATGCGCACTTTTCCCCTAGGCGGTTCTAGTTATTCGTTTCGAGCATCAGAACTGCGAAAATTTTGAGTTTCTCAAGCGTTTCTTACTTCCAAACTGCCACATCTCGCGAACGGATCGACCAATCTGCAAAATTTCTGTTGCATCTGAAAGTAGAAACTCGCCCGATTGCAACGGTATGCGTACTTTTCCCCTAGGCCGTTCTAGTTATTCGTGTAGAGCATCAGAACTGCGAAAATTTTGAGTTTCTCAAGCGTTTCTTACCTCCAAACTGCCATATCTCGCGAACGGATTGACCAATCCGCAAAATTTCTGTTGCATCTGAAAGTAGAAACTCGCCCGATTACAACGCTATGCGCACTTTGCCCCTAGGCCATTCTAGTTATTCGTGTCGAGCATCAGAACTGCGAAAATTTTGAGTTTCTCAAGCGTTTCTTACCTCCAAACTGCCATATCTCGCGAACGGATTGACCAATCCGCATAATTTCTGTTGCATCTGAAAGTAGAAACTCGCCCGATTACAACGGTATGCGCACTTTTCCCCTAGGCCGTTCTAGTTATTCGTGTCGAGCATCAGAACTGCGAAAATTTTGAGTTTCTCAAGCGTTTCTTACCTCCAAACTGCCATATCTCGCGAACGGATTGACCAATCCGCAAAATTTCTGTTGCATCTGAAAGTAGAAACACGCCCGATTGCAACGGTATGCGCACTTTTCCCCTAGGCCGTTCTAGTTATTCGTGTCGAGCATCAGAACTGCGAAAATTTTGAGTTTCTCAAGCGTTTCTTATCTCCAAACTGCCATATCTCGCGAACGGATTGATCAATCCGCAAAATTTCTGTTGCATCTGAAAGTAGAAGCTCGCCCGATTACAACGGTATGCGCACTTTTCCCCTAGGCGGTTCTAGTTATTCGTTTCGAGCATCAGAACTGCGAAAATTTTGAGTTTCTCAAGCGTTTCTTACCTCCAAACAGCCATATCTCGCGAACGGATTGACCAATCCGCATAATTTCTGTTGCATCTGAAAGTAGAAACTCGCCCGATTACAACGGTGTGCGTACTTCTCCCCGACGCCGTTCTTGTCATTCGTTTCGAGCATCAGAACTGCGAAAATTTTGAGTTTCTCAAGCGTTTCTTACCTCCAAACTGCCATATCTCGCGAACGGATTGACCAATCCGCAAAATTTCTGTTGCTTCTGAAAGTAGAAACTCGCCCGATTACAACGGTATGCGCACTTTGCCCCTAGGCCGTTCTAGTTATTCGTGTCGAGCATCAGAACTGCGAAAATTTTGAGTTTCTCAAGCGTTTCTTACTTCCAAACTGCCATATCTCGCGAACGGATTGACCAATCCGGAAAATTTCTGTTGCATCTGAAAATAGAAACTCGCCCGATTGCAACGGTATGCGCAATTTTCCCCTAGGCCGTTCTAGTTATTCGTGTCGAGCATCAGAACTGCGAAAATTTTGAGTTTCTCAAGCGTTTCTTATCTCCAAACTGCCATATCTCGCGAACGGACTGATCAATCCGCAAAATTTCTGTTGCATCTGAAAGTAGAAGCTCGCCCGATTACAACGGTATGCGCACTTTTCCCCTAGGCGGTTCTAGTTATTCGTTTCGAGCATCAGAACTGCGAAAATTTTGAGTTTCTCAAGCGTTTCTTACTTCCAAACTGCCACATCTCGCGAACGGATCGACCAATCTGCAAAATTTCTGTTGCATCTGAAAGTAGAAACTCGCCCGATTGCAACGGTATGCGTACTTTTCCCCTAGGCCGTTCTAGTTATTCGTGTAGAGCATCAGAACTGCGAAAATTTTGAGTTTCTCAAGCGTTTCTTACCTCCAAACTGCCATATCTCGCGAACGGATTGACCAATCCGCAAAATTTCTGTTGCATCTGAAAGTAGAAACTCGCCCGATTACAACGCTATGCGCACTTTGCCCCTAGGCCATTCTAGTTATTCGTGTCGAGCATCAGAACTGCGAAAATTTTGAGTTTCTCAAGCGTTTCTTACCTCCAAACTGCCATATCTCGCGAACGGATTGACCAATCCGCATAATTTCTGTTGCATCTGAAAGTAGAAACTCGCCCGATTACAACAGTATGCGTATTTCTCCCCTAGGTCGTTCAAGTCATTCGTTTCGAGCATCAGAACTGCGAAAATTTTGAGTTTCTCAAGCGTTTCTTACCTCCAAACTGCCATATCTCGCGAACGGATTGACCAATCCGCATAATTTCTGTTGCATCTGAAAGTAGAAACTCGCCCGATTACAACGGTGTGCGTACTTCTCCCCTACGCCGTTCTTGTCATTCGTTTCGAGCATCAGAACTGCGAAAATTTTGAGTTTCTCAAGCGTTTCTTACCTCCAAACTGCCATATCTCGCGAACGGATTGACCAATCCGCAAAATTTCTGTTGCTTCTGAAAGTAGAAACTCGCCCGATTACAACGGTATGCGCACTTTGCCCCTAGGCCGTTCTAGTTATTCGTGTCGAGCATCAGAACTGCGAAAATTTTGAGTTTCTCAAGCGTTTCTTACTTCCAAACTGCCATATCTCGCGAACGGATTGACCAATCCGGAAAATTTCTGTTGCATCTGAAAGTAGAAACTCGCCCGATTGCAACGGTATGCGCAATTTTCCCCTAGGCCGTTCTAGTTATTCGTGTCGAGCATCAGAACTGCGAAAATTTTGAGTTTCTCAAGCGTTTCTTATCTCCAAACTGCCATATCTCGCGAACGGACTGATCAATCCGCAAAATTTCTGTTGCATCTGAAAGTAGAAGCTCGCCCGATTACAACGGTATGCGCACTTTTCCCCTAGGCGGTTCTAGTTATTCGTTTCGAGCATCAGAACTGCGAAAATTTTGAGTTTCTCAAGCGTTTCTTACTTCCAAACTGCCACATCTCGCGAACGGATCGACCAATCTGCAAAATTTCTGTTGCATCTGAAAGTAGAAACTCGCCCGATTACAACGGTATGCGCAGTTTTCCCCTAGGTCGTTCTAGTTTTTCGTGTCGAGCATCAGAACTGCGAAAATTTTGAGTTTCTCAAGCGTTTCTTATCTCCAAACTGCCATATCTCGCGAACGGATTGATCAATCCGCAAAATTTCTGTTGCATCTGAAAGTAGAAACTCGCCCGATTACAACGTTATGCGCACTTTTCCCCTAGGCGGTTCTAGTTATTCGTTTCGAGCATCAGAACTGCGAAAATTTTGAGTTTCTCAAGCGTTTCTTATCTCCAAACTGCCATATCTCGCGAACGGACTGATCAATCCGCAAAATTTCTGTTGCATCTGAAAGTAGAAGCTCGCCCGATTACAACGGTATGCGCACTTTTCCCCTAAGCGGTTCTAGTTATTCGTTTCGAGCATCAGAACTGCGGAAATTTTGAGTTTCTCAAGCGTTTCTTACCTCCAAACTGCCATATCTCGCGAACGGATTGACCAATCCGCATAATTTCTGTTGCATCTGAAAGTAGAAACTCGCCCGATTACAACGGTATGCGTACTTCTCCCCTAGGCCGTTCTAGTCATTCGTGTCGAGCATCAGAACTGCGAAAATTTTGAGTTTCTCAAGCGTTTCTTACTTCCAAACTGCCACATCTCGCGAACGGATCGACCAATCCGCAAAATTTCTGTTGCATCTGAAAGTAGAAACTCGCCCGATTACAACGGTATGCGCACTTTTCCCCTAGGCCGTTCTAGTTATTCGTGTCGAGCATCAGAACTGCGAAAATTTTGAGTTTCTCAAGCGTTTCTTACCTCCAAACTGCCATATCTCGCGAACGGATTGACCAATCCGCAAAATTTCTGTTGCATCTGAAAGTAGAAACTCGACCGATTACAACGGTATGCGTATTTTTCCCCTAGGCCGTTCTAGTTACTCGTTTCGAGCATCAGAACTGCGAAAATTTTGAGTTTCTCAAGCGTTTCTTACCTCCAAACTGCCATATCTCGCGAACAGATTGATCAATCCGCAAAATTTCTGTGCCATCTGAAAGTAGAAACTCGCCCGATTACAACGGTATGCGCACTTTGCCCCTAGGCCGTTCTAGTTAATCGTGTCGAGCATCAGAACTGCGAAAATTTTGAGTTTCTCAAGCGTTTCTTACCTCCAAACTGCCATATCTCGCGAACGGATTGACCAATCCGCAAAATTTCTGTTGCATCTGAAAGTAGAAACTCGCCCGATTACAACGCTATGCGCACTTTGCCCCTAGGCCATTCTAGTTATTCGTGTCGAGCATCAGAACTGCGAAAATTTTGAGTTTCTCAAGCGTTTCTTACATCCAAACTGCCATATCTCGCGAACGGATTGACCAATCCGCAAAATTTCTGTTGCATCTGAAAGTAGAAACTCGCCCGATTACAACGGTATGCGCACTTTTCCCCTAGGCCGTTCTGGTTATTCGTGTCGAGCATCAGAACTGCGAAAATTTTGAGTTTCGCAAGCGTTTCTTACTTCCAAACTGCCACATCTCGCGAACGGATCGACCAATCCGCAAAATTTCTGTTGCATCTGAAAGTAGAATCTCGCCCGATCACAACGCTATGCACACTTTGCCCCTAGGCCGTTCTAGTTATTCGTGTCGAGCATCAGAACTGCGAAAATTTTGAGTTTCTCAAGCGTTTCTTACTTCCAAACTGCCATATCTCGCGAACGGATTGACCAATCCGGAAAATTTCTGTTGCATCTGAAAGTAGAAACTCGCCCGATTACAACGGTATGCGCACTTTTCCCCTAGGCCGTTCTGGTTATTCGTGTCGAGCATCAGAACTGCGAAAATTTTGAGTTTCGCAAGCGTTTCTTACTTCCAAACTGCCACATCTCGCGAACGGATCGACCAATCTGCAAAATTTCTGTTGCATCTGAAAGTAGAAACTCGCCCGATTACAACGGTATGCGCAGTTTTCCCCTAGGTCGTTCTAGTTTTTCGTGTCGAGCATCAGAACTGCGAAAATTTTGAGTTTCTCAAGCGTTTCTTATCTCCAAACTGCCATATCTCGCGAACGGATTGATCAATCCGCAAAATTTCTGTTGCATCTGAAAGTAGAAACTCGCCCGATTACAACGTTATGCGCACTTTTCCCCTAGGCGGTTCTAGTTATTCGTTTCGAGCATCAGAACTGCGAAAATTTTGAGTTTCTCAAGCGTTTCTTATCTCCAAACTGCCATATCTCGCGAACGGACTGATCAATCCGCAAAATTTCTGTTGCATCTGAAAGTAGAAGCTCGCCCGATTACAACGGTATGCGCACTTTTCCCCTAAGCGGTTCTAGTTATTCGTTTCGAGCATCAGAACTGCGGAAATTTTGAGTTTCTCAAGCGTTTCTTACCTCCAAACTGCCATATCTCGCGAACGGATTGACCAATCCGCATAATTTCTGTTGCATCTGAAAGTAGAAACTCGCCCGATTACAACGGTATGCGTACTTCTCCCCTAGGCCGTTCTAGTCATTCGTGTCGAGCATCAGAACTGCGAAAATTTTGAGTTTCTCAAGCGTTTCTTACTTCCAAACTGCCACATCTCGCGAACGGATCGACCAATCCGCAAAATTTCTGTTGCATCTGAAAGTAGAAACTCGCCCGATTACAACGGTATGCGCACTTTTCCCCTAGGCCGTTCTAGTTATTCGTGTCGAGCATCAGAACTGCGAAAATTTTGAGTTTCTCAAGCGTTTCTTACCTCCAAACTGCCATATCTCGCGAACGGATTGACCAATCCGCAAAATTTCTGTTGCATCTGAAAGTAGAAACTCGACCGATTACAACGGTATGCGTATTTTTCCCCTAGGCCGTTCTAGTTACTCGTTTCGAGCATCAGAACTGCGAAAATTTTGAGTTTCTCAAGCGTTTCTTACCTCCAAACTGCCATATCTCGCGAACAGATTGATCAATCCGCAAAATTTCTGTGCCATCTGAAAGTAGAAACTCGCCCGATTACAACGGTATGCGCACTTTGCCCCTAGGCCGTTCTAGTTAATCGTGTCGAGCATCAGAACTGCGAAAATTTTGAGTTTCTCAAGCGTTTCTTACCTCCAAACTGCCATATCTCGCGAACGGATTGACCAATCCGCAAAATTTCTGTTGCATCTGAAAGTAGAAACTCGCCCGATTACAACGCTATGCGCACTTTGCCCCTAGGCCATTCTAGTTATTCGTGTCGAGCATCAGAACTGCGAAAATTTTGAGTTTCTCAAGCGTTTCTTACATCCAAACTGCCATATCTCGCGAACGGATTGACCAATCCGCAAAATTTCTGTTGCATCTGAAAGTAGAAACTCGCCCGATTACAACGGTATGCGCACTTTTCCCCTAGGCCGTTCTGGTTATTCGTGTCGAGCATCAGAACTGCGAAAATTTTGAGTTTCGCAAGCGTTTCTTACTTCCAAACTGCCACATCTCGCGAACGGATCGACCAATCCGCAAAATTTCTGTTGCATCTGAAAGTAGAATCTCGCCCGATTACAACGCTATGCACACTTTGCCCCTAGGCCGTTCTAGTTATTCGTGTCGAGCATCAGAACTGCGAAAATTTTGAGTTTCTCAAGCGTTTCTTACTTCCAAACTGCCATATCTCGCGAACGGATTGACCAATCCGGAAAATTTCTGTTGCATCTGAAAGTAGAAACTCGCCCGATTACAACGGTATGCGCACTTTTCCCCTAGGCCGTTCTAGTTATTCGTGTCGAGCATCAGAACTGCGAAAATTTTGAGTTTCTCAAGCGTTTCTTACCTCCAAACTGCCATATCTCGCGAACGGATTGACCAATCCGCAAAATTTCTGTTGCATCTGAAAGTAGAAACGCGCCCGATTGCAACGGTATGCGCACTTTTCCCCTGGGCCGTTCTAGTTATTCGTGTCGAGCATCAGAACTGCGAAAATTTTGAGTTTCTCAAGCGTTTCTTATATCCAAACTGCCATATCTCGCGAACGGACTGATCAATCCGCAAAATTTCTGTTGCATCTGAAAGTAGAAGCTCGCCCGATTACAACGGTATGCGCACTTTTCCCCTAGGCGGTTCTAGTTATTCTTTTCGAGCATCAGAACTGCGGAAATTTTGAGTTTCTCAAGCGTTTCTTACCTCCAAACTGCCATATCTCGCGAACGGATTGACCAATCCGCAAAATTTCTGTTGCTTCTGAAAGTAGAAACTCGCCCGATTACAACGGTATGCGCACTTTGCCCCTAGGCTGTTCTAGTTATTCGTGTCGAGCATCAGAACTGCGAAAATTTTGAGTTTCTCAAGCGTTTCTTACTTCCAAACTGCCATATCTCGCGAACGGATTGACCAATCCGGAAAATTTCTGTTGCATCTGAAAGTAGAAACTCGCCCGATTGCAACGGTATGCGCAATTTTCCCCTAGGCCGTTCTAGTTATTCGTGTCGAGCATCAGAACTGCGAAAATTTTGAGTTTCTCAAGCGTTTCTTATCTCCAAACTGCCATATCTCGCGAACGGACTGATCAATCCGCAAAATTTCTGTTGCATCTGAAAGTAGAAGCTCGCCCGATTACAACGGTATGCGCACTTTTCCCCTAGGCGGTTCTAGTTATTCGTTTCGAGCATCAGAACTGCGGAAATTTTGAGTTTCTCAAGCGTTTCTTACCTCCAAACTGCCATATCTCGCGAACGGATTGACCAATCCGCATAATTTCTGTTGCATCTGAAAGTAGAAACTCGCCCGATTACAACGGTATGCGTACTTCTCCCCTACGCCGTTCTAGTCATTCGTTTCGAGCATCAGAACTGCGAAAATTTTGAGTTTCTCAAGCGTTTCTTACATCCAAACTGCCATATCTCGCGAACGGATTGACCAATCCGCAAAATTTCTGTTGCTTCTGAAAGTAGAAACTCGCCCGATTACAACGGTATGCGCACTTTTCCCCTAGGCCGTTCTAGTTATTCGTTTCGAGCATCAGAATTGCGAAAATTTTGAGTTCCTCAAGCGTTTCTTACCTCCAAACTGCCATATCTCGCGAACGGATTGACCAATCCGCAAAATTTCTGTTGCATCTGAAAGTAGAAGCTCGCCCGATTACAACGGTATGCGCACTTTTCCCCTAGGCGGTTCTAGTTATTCGTTTCGAGCATCAGAACTGCGAAAATTTTGAGTTTCTCAAGCGTTTCTTACCTCCAAACTGCCATATCTCGCGAACGGATTGACCAATCCGCATAATTTCTGTTGCATCTGAAAGTAGAAACTCGCCCGATTACAACGGTGTGCGTACTTCTCCCCTACGCCGTTCTAGTCATTCGTTTCGAGCATCAGAACTGCGAAAATTTTGAGTTTCTCAAGCGTTTCTTACCTCCAAACTGCCATATCTCGTGAACGGATTGACCAATCCGCAAAATTTCTGTTGCATCTGAAAGTAGAAACACGCCCGATTGCAACGGTGTGCGTACTTCTCCCCTACGCCGTTCTAGTCATTCGTTTCGAGCATCAGAACTGCGAAAATTTTGAGTTTCTCAAGCGTTTCTTATCTCCAAACTGCCATATCTCGCGAACGGATTGACCAATCCGCAAAATTTCTGTTGCTTCTGAAAGTAGAAACTCGCCCGATTGCAACGGTATGCGCACTTTTCCCCTGGGCCGTTCTAGTTATTCGTGTCGAGCATCAGAACTGCGAAAATTTTGAGTTTCTCAAGCGTTTCTTATATCCAAACTGCCATATCTCGCGAACGGACTGATCAATCCGCAAAATTTCTGTTGCATCTGAAAGTAGAAGCTCGCCCGATTACAACGGTATGCGCACTTTTCCCCTAGGCGGTTCTAGTTATTCTTTTCGAGCATCAGAACTGCGGAAATTTTGAGTTTCTCAAGCGTTTCTTACCTCCAAACTGCCATATCTCGCGAACGGATTGACCAATCCGCAAAATTTCTGTTGCTTCTGAAAGTAGAAACTCGCCCGATTACAACGGTATGCGCACTTTGCCCCTAGGCTGTTCTAGTTATTCGTGTCGAGCATCAGAACTGCGAAAATTTTGAGTTTCTCAAGCGTTTCTTACTTCCAAACTGCCATATCTCGCGAACGGATTGACCAATCCGGAAAATTTCTGTTGCATCTGAAAGTAGAAACTCGCCCGATTGCAACGGTATGCGCAATTTTCCCCTAGGCCGTTCTAGTTATTCGTGTCGAGCATCAGAACTGCGAAAATTTTGAGTTTCTCAAGCGTTTCTTATCTCCAAACTGCCATATCTCGCGAACGGACTGATCAATCCGCAAAATTTCTGTTGCATCTGAAAGTAGAAGCTCGCCCGATTACAACGGTATGCGCACTTTTCCCCTAGGCGGTTCTAGTTATTCGTTTCGAGCATCAGAACTGCGGAAATTTTGAGTTTCTCAAGCGTTTCTTACCTCCAAACTGCCATATCTCGCGAACGGATTGACCAATCCGCATAATTTCTGTTGCATCTGAAAGTAGAAACTCGCCCGATTACAACGGTATGCGTACTTCTCCCCTACGCCGTTCTAGTCATTCGTTTCGAGCATCAGAACTGCGAAAATTTTGAGTTTCTCAAGCGTTTCTTACATCCAAACTGCCATATCTCGCGAACGGATTGACCAATCCGCAAAATTTCTGTTGCTTCTGAAAGTAGAAACTCGCCCGATTACAACGGTATGCGCACTTTTCCCCTAGGCCGTTCTAGTTATTCGTTTCGAGCATCAGAATTGCGAAAATTTTGAGTTCCTCAAGCGTTTCTTACCTCCAAACTGCCATATCTCGCGAACGGATTGACCAATCCGCAAAATTTCTGTTGCATCTGAAAGTAGAAGCTCGCCCGATTACAACGGTATGCGCACTTTTCCCCTAGGCGGTTCTAGTTATTCGTTTCGAGCATCAGAACTGCGAAAATTTTGAGTTTCTCAAGCGTTTCTTACCTCCAAACTGCCATATCTCGCGAACGGATTGACCAATCCGCATAATTTCTGTTGCATCTGAAAGTAGAAACTCGCCCGATTACAACGGTGTGCGTACTTCTCCCCTACGCCGTTCTAGTCATTCGTTTCGAGCATCAGAACTGCGAAAATTTTGAGTTTCTCAAGCGTTTCTTACCTCCAAACTGCCATATCTCGTGAACGGATTGACCAATCCGCAAAATTTCTGTTGCATCTGAAAGTAGAAACACGCCCGATTGCAACGGTATGAGCACTTTTCCCCTGGGCCGTTCTAGTTATTCGTGTCGAGCATCAGAACTGCGAAAATTTTGAGTTTCTCAAGCGTTTCTTATCTCCAAACTGCCATATCTCGCGAACGGATTGATCAATCCGCAAAATTTCTGTGGCATCTGAAAGTAGAAGCTCGCCCGATTACAAAGGTATGCGCACTTTTCCCCTAGGCGGTTCTAGTTATTCGTTTCGAGCATCAGAACTGCGAAAATTTTGAGTTTCTCAAGCGTTTCTTACCTCCAAACTGCCATATCTCGCGAACGGATTGACCAATCCGCATAATTTCTGTTGCATCTGAAAGTAGAAACTCGCCCGATTACAACGGTGTGCGTAGTTCTCCCCTACGCCGTTCTAGTCATTCGTTTCGAGCATCAGAACTGCGAAAATTTTGAGTTTCTCAAGCGTTTCTTACCTCCAAACTGCCATATCTCGCGAACGGATTGACCAATCCGCAAAATTTCTGTTGCTTCTGAAAGTAGAAACTCGCCCGATTACAACGGTATGCGCACTTTGCCCCTAGGCCGTTCTAGTTATTCGTGTCGAGCATCAGAACTGCGAAAATTTTGAGTTTCTCAAGCGTTTCTTACTTCCAAACTGCCATATCTCGCGAACGGATTGACCAATCCGGAAAATTTCTGTTGCATCTGAAAGTAGAAACTCGCCCGATTGCAACGGTATGCGCAATTTTCCCCTAGGCCGTTCTAGTTATTCGTGTCGAGCATCAGAACTGCGAAAATTTAGAGTTTCTCAAGCGTTTCTTATCTCCAAACTGCCATATCTCGCGAACGGACTGATCAATCCGCAAAATTTCTGTTGCATCTGAAAGTAGAAGCTCGCCCGATTACAACGGTATGCGCACTTTTCCCCTAGGCGGTTCTAGTTATTCTTTTCGAGCATCAGAACTGCGGAAATTTTGAGTTTCTCAAGCGTTTCTTACCTCCAAACTGCCATATCTCGCGAACGGATTGACCAATCCGCAAAATTTCTGTTGCTTCTGAAAGTAGAAACTCGCCCGATTACAACGGTATGCGCACTTTGCCCCTAGGCTGTTCTAGTTATTCGTGTCGAGCATCAGAACTGCGAAAATTTTGAGTTTCTCAAGCGTTTCTTACTTCCAAACTGCCATATCTCGCGAACGGATTGATCAATCCGGAAAATTTCTGTTGCATCTGAAAGTAGAAACTCGCCCGATTGCAACGGTATGCGCAATTTTCCCCTAGGCGGTTCTAGTTATTCGTTTCGAGCATCAGAACTGCGAAAATTTTGAGTTTCTCAAGCGTTTCTTACCTCCAAACTGCCATATCTCGCGAACGGATTGACCAATCCGCATAATTTCTGTTGCATCTGAAAGTAGAAACTCGCCCGATTACAACGGTGTGCGTAGTTCTCCCCTACGCCGTTCTAGTCATTCGTTTCGAGCATCAGAACTGCGAAAATTTTGAGTTTCTCAAGCGTTTCTTACCTCCAAACTGCCATATCTCGCGAACGGATTGACCAATCCGCAAAATTTCTGTTGCTTCTGAAAGTAGAAACTCGCCCGATTACAACGGTATGCGCACTTTGCCCCTAGGCCGTTCTAGTTATTCGTGTCGAGCATCAGAACTGCGAAAATTTTGAGTTTCTCAAGCGTTTCTTACTTCCAAACTGCCATATCTCGCGAACGGATTGACCAATCCGGAAAATTTCTGTTGCATCTGAAAGTAGAAACTCGCCCGATTGCAACGGTATGCGCAATTTTCCCCTAGGCCGTTCTAGTTATTCGTGTCGAGCATCAGAACTGCGAAAATTTTGAGTTTCTCAAGCGTTTCTTATCTCCAAACTGCCATATCTCGCGAACGGACTGATCAATCCGCAAAATTTCTGTTGCATCTGAAAGTAGAAGCTCGCCCGATTACAACGGTATGCGCACTTTTCCCCTAGGCGGTTCTAGTTATTCGTTTCGAGCATCAGAACTGCGGAAATTTTGAGTTTCTCAAGCGTTTCTTACCTCCAAACTGCCATATCTCGCGAACGGATTGACCAATCCGCAAAATTTCTGTTGCTTCTGAAAGTAGAAACTCGCCCGATTACAACGGTATGCGCACTTTGCCCCTAGGCTGTTCTAGTTATTCGTGTCGAGCATCAGAACTGCGAAAATTTTGAGTTTCTCAAGCGTTTCTTACTTCCAAACTGCCATATCTCGCGAACGGATTGACCAATCCGGAAAATTTCTGTTGCATCTGAAAGTAGAAACTCGCCCGATTGCAACGGTATGCGCAATTTTCCCCTAGGCCGTTCTAGTTATTCGTGTCGAGCATCAGAACTGCGAAAATTTTGAGTTTCTCAAGCGTTTCTTATCTCCAAACTGCCATATCTCGCGAACGGACTGATCAATCCGCAAAATTTCTGTGGCATCTGAAAGTAGAAGCTCGCCCGATTACAAAGGTATGCGCACTTTTCCCCTAGGCGGTTCTAGTTATTCGTTTCGAGCATCAGAACTGCGGAAATTTTGAGTTTCTCAAGCGTTTCTTACCTCCAAACTGCCATATCTCGCGAACGGATTGACCAATCCGCAAAATTTCTGTTGCTTCTGAAAGTAGAAACTCGCCCGATTACAACGGTATGCGCACTTTGCCCCTAGGCTGTTCTAGTTATTCGTGTCGAGCATCAGAACTGCGAAAATTTTGAGTTTCTCAAGCGTTTCTTACTTCCAAACTGCCATATCTCGCGAACGGATTGACCAATCCGGAAAATTTCTGTTGCATCTGAAAGTAGAAACTCGCCCGATTGCAACGGTATGCGCAATTTTCCCCTAGGCCGTTCTAGTTATTCGTGTCGAGCATCAGAACTGCGAAAATTTTGAGTTTCTCAAGCGTTTCTTATCTCCAAACTGCCATATCTCGCGAACGGACTGATCAATCCGCAAAATTTCTGTTGCATCTGAAAGTAGAAGCTCGCCCGATTACAATGGTATGCGCACTTTTCCCCTAGGCGGTTCTAGTTATTCGTTTCGAGCATCAGAACTGCGGAAATTTTGAGTTTCTCAAGCGTTTCTTACCTCCAAACTGCCATATCTCGCGAACGGATTGACCAATCCGCATAATTTCTGTTGCATCTGAAAGTAGAAACTCGCCCGATTACAACGGTATGCGTACTTCTCCCCTACGCCGTTCTAGTCATTCGTTTCGAGCATCAGAACTGCGAAAATTTTGAGTTTCTCAAGCGTTTCTTACTTCCAAACTGCCATATCTCGCGAACGGATTGACCAATCCGGAAAATTTCTGTTGCATCTGAAAGTAGAAACTCGCCCGATTGCAACGGTATGCGCAATTTTCCCCTAGGCCGTTCTAGTTATTCGTGTCGAGCATCAGAACTGCGAAAATTTTGAGTTTCTCAAGCGTTTCTTATCTCCAAACTGCCATATCTCGCGAACGGACTGATCAATCCGCAAAATTTCTGTTGCATCTGAAAGTAGAAGCTCGCCCGATTACAACGGTATGCGCACTTTTCCCCTAGGCGGTTCTAGTTATTCGTTTCGAGCATCAGAACTGCGGAAATTTTGAGTTTCTCAAGCGTTTCTTACCTCCAAACTGCCATATCTCGCGAACGGATTGACCAATCCGCAAAATTTCTGTTGCTTCTGAAAGTAGAAACTCGCCCGATTACAACGGTATGCGCACTTTGCCCCTAGGCTGTTCTAGTTATTCGTGTCGAGCATCAGAACTGCGAAAATTTTGAGTTTCTCAAGCGTTTCTTACTTCCAAACTGCCATATCTCGCGAACGGATTGACCAATCCGGAAAATTTCTGTTGCATCTGAAAGTAGAAACTCGCCCGATTGCAACGGTATGCGCAATTTTCCCCTAGGCCGTTCTAGTTATTCGTGTCGAGCATCAGAACTGCGAAAATTTTGAGTTTCTCAAGCGTTTCTTATCTCCAAACTGCCATATCTCGCGAACGGACTGATCAATCCGCAAAATTTCTGTTGCATCTGAAAGTAGAAGCTCGCCCGATTACAACGGTATGCGCACTTTTCCCCTAGGCGGTTCTAGTTATTCGTTTCGAGCATCAGAACTGCGGAAATTTTGAGTTTCTCAAGCGTTTCTTACCTCCAAACTGCCATATCTCGCGAACGGATTGACCAATCCGCATAATTTCTGTTGCATCTGAAAGTAGAAACTCGCCCGATTACAACGGTATGCGTACTTCTCCCCTACGCCGTTCTAGTCATTCGTTTCGAGCATCAGAACTGCGAAAATTTTGAGTTTCTCAAGCGTTTCTTACTTCCAAACTGCCATATCTCGCGAACGGATTGACCAATCCGGAAAATTTCTGTTGCATCTGAAAGTAGAAACTCGCCCGATTGCAACGGTATGCGCAATTATCCCCTAGGCCGTTCTAGTTATTCGTGTCGAGCATCAGAACTGCGAAAATTTTGAGTTTCTCAAGCGTTTCTTATCTCCAAACTGCCATATCTCGCGAACGGACTGATCAATCCGCAAAATTTCTGTTGCATCTGAAAGTAGAAGCTCGCCCGATTACAACGGTATGCGCACTTTTCCCCTAGGCGGTTCTAGTTATTCGTTTCGAGCATCAGAACTGCGGAAATTTTGAGTTTCTCAAGCGTTTCTTACCTCCAAACTGCCATATCTCGCGAACGGATTGACCAATCCGCATAATTTCTGTTGCATCTGAAAGTAGAAACTCGCCCGATTACAACGGTATGCGCACTTTGCCCCTAGGCTGTTCTAGTTATTCGTGTCGAGCATCAGAACTGCGAAAATTTTGAGTTTCTCAAGCGTTTCTTACTTCCAAACTGCCATATCTCGCGAACGGATTGACCAATCCGGAAAATTTCTGTTGCATCTGAAAGTAGAAACTCGCCCGATTGCAACGGTATGCGCAATTTTCCCCTAGGCCGTTCTAGTTATTCGTGTCGAGCATCAGAACTGCGAAAATTTTGAGTTTCTCAAGCGTTTCTTATCTCCAAACTGCCATATCTCGCGAACGGACTGATCAATCCGCAAAATTTCTGTTGCATCTGAAAGTAGAAGCTCGCCCGATTACAACGGTATGCGCACTTTTCCCCTAGGCGGTTCTAGTTATTCGTTTCGAGCATCAGAACTGCGGAAATTTTGAGTTTCTCAAGCGTTTCTTACCTCCAAACTGCCATATCTCGCGAACGGATTGACCAATCCGCATAATTTCTGTTGCATCTGAAAGTAGAAACTCGCCCGATTACAACGGTATGCGTACTTCTCCCCTACGCCGTTCTAGTCATTCGTTTCGAGCATCAGAACTGCGAAAATTTTGAGTTTCTCAAGCGTTTCTTACATCCAAACTGCCATATCTCGCGAACGGATTGACCAATCCGCAAAATTTCTGTTGCTTCTGAAAGTAGAAACTCGCCCGATTACAACGGTATGCGCACTTTTCCCCTAGGCCGTTCTAGTTATTCGTTTCGAGCATCAGAATTGCGAAAATTTTGAGTTCCTCAAGCGTTTCTTACCTCCAAACTGCCATATCTCGCGAACGGATTGACCAATCCGCAAAATTTCTGTTGCATCTGAAAGTAGAAGCTCGCCCGATTACAACGGTATGCGCACTTTTCCCCTAGGCGGTTCTAGTTATTCGTTTCGAGCATCAGAACTGCGAAAATTTTGAGTTTCTCAAGCGTTTCTTACCTCCAAACTGCCATATCTCGCGAACGGATTGACCAATCCGCATAATTTCTGTTGCATCTGAAAGTAGAAACTCGCCCGATTACAACGGTGTGCGTACTTCTCCCCTACGCCGTTCTAGTCATTCGTTTCGAGCATCAGAACTGCGAAAATTTTGAGTTTCTCAAGCGTTTCTTACCTCCAAACTGCCATATCTCGTGAACGGATTGACCAATCCGCAAAATTTCTGTTGCATCTGAAAGTAGAAACACGCCCGATTGCAACGGTATGCGCACTTTTCCCCTGGGCCGTTCTAGTTATTCGTGTCGAGCATCAGAACTGCGAAAATTTTGAGTTTCTCAAGCGTTTCTTATCTCCAAACTGCCATATCTCGCGAACGGATTGATCAATCCGCAAAATTTCTGTGGCATCTGAAAGTAGAAGCTCGCCCGATTACAAAGGTATGCGCACTTTTCCCCTAGGCGGTTCTAGTTATTCGTTTCGAGCATCAGAACTGCGAAAATTTTGAGTTTCTCAAGCGTTTCTTACCTCCAAACTGCCATATCTCGCGAACGGATTGACCAATCCGCATAATTTCTGTTGCATCTGAAAGTAGAAACTCGCCCGATTACAACGGTGTGCGTAGTTCTCCCCTACGCCGTTCTAGTCATTCGTTTCGAGCATCAGAACTGCGAAAATTTTGAGTTTCTCAAGCGTTTCTTACCTCCAAACTGCCATATCTCGCGAACGGATTGACCAATCCGCAAAATTTCTGTTGCTTCTGAAAGTAGAAACTCGCCCGATTACAACGGTATGCGCACTTTGCCCCTAGGCCGTTCTAGTTATTCGTGTCGAGCATCAGAACTGCGAAAATTTTGAGTTTCTCAAGCGTTTCTTACTTCCAAACTGCCATATCTCGCGAACGGATTGACCAATCCGGAAAATTTCTGTTGCATCTGAAAGTAGAAACTCGCCCGATTGCAACGGTATGCTCAATTTTCCCCTAGGCCGTTCTAGTTATTCGTGTCGAGCATCAGAACTGCGAAAATTTTGAGTTTCTCAAGCGTTTCTTATCTCCAAACTGCCATATCTCGCGAACGGACTGATCAATCCGCAAAATTTCTGTTGCATCTGAAAGTAGAAGCTCGCCCGATTACAACGGTATGCGCACTTTTCCCCTAGGCGGTTCTAGTTATTCTTTTCGAGCATCAGAACTGCGGAAATTTTGAGTTTCTCAAGCGTTTCTTACCTCCAAACTGCCATATCTCGCGAACGGATTGACCAATCCGCAAAATTTCTGTTGCTTCTGAAAGTAGAAACTCGCCCGATTACAACGGTATGCGCACTTTGCCCCTAGGCTGTTCTAGTTATTCGTGTCGAGCATCAGAACTGCGAAAATTTTGAGTTTCTCAAGCGTTTCTTACTTCCAAACTGCCATATCTCGCGAACGGATTGATCAATCCGGAAAATTTCTGTTGCATCTGAAAGTAGAAACTCGCCCGATTGCAACGGTATGCGCAATTTTCCCCTAGGCGGTTCTAGTTATTCGTTTCGAGCATCAGAACTGCGAAAATTTTGAGTTTCTCAAGCGTTTCTTACCTCCAAACTGCCATATCTCGCGAACGGATTGACCAATCCGCATAATTTTTGTTGCATCTGAAAGTAGAAACTCGCCCGATTACAACGGTGTGCGTAGTTCTCCCCTACGCCGTTCTAGTCATTCGTTTCGAGCATCAGAACTGCGAAAATTTTGAGTTTCTCAAGCGTTTCTTACCTCCAAACTGCCATATCTCGCGAACGGATTGACCAATCCGCAAAATTTCTGTTGCTTCTGAAAGTAGAAACTCGCCCGATTACAACGGTATGCGCACTTTGCCCCTAGGCCGTTCTAGTTATTCGTGTCGAGCATCAGAACTGCGAAAATTTTGAGTTTCTCAAGCGTTTCTTACTTCCAAACTGCCATATCTCGCGAACGGATTGACCAATCCGGAAAATTTCTGTTGCATCTGAAAGTAGAAACTCGCCCGATTGCAACGGTATGCGCAATTTTCCCCTAGGCCGTTCTAGTTATTCGTGTCGAGCATCAGAACTGCGAAAATTTTGAGTTTCTCAAGCGTTTCTTATCTCCAAACTGCCATATCTCGCGAACGGACTGATCAATCCGCAAAATTTCTGTTGCATCTGAAAGTAGAAGCTCGCCCGATTACAACGGTATGCGCACTTTTCCCCTAGGCGGTTCTAGTTATTCGTTTCGAGCATCAGAACTGCGGAAATTTTGAGTTTCTCAAGCGTTTCTTACCTCCAAACTGCCATATCTCGCGAACGGATTGACCAATCCGCAAAATTTCTGTTGCTTCTGAAAGTAGAAACTCGCCCGATTACAACGGTATGCGCACTTTGCCCCTAGGCTGTTCTAGTTATTCGTGTCGAGCATCAGAACTGCGAAAATTTTGAGTTTCTCAAGCGTTTCTTACTTCCAAACTGCCATATCTCGCGAACGGATTGACCAATCCGGAAAATTTCTGTTGCATCTGAAAGTAGAAACTCGCCCGATTGCAACGGTATGCGCAATTTTCCCCTAGGCCGTTCTAGTTATTCGTGTCGAGCATCAGAACTGCGAAAATTTTGAGTTTCTCAAGCGTTTCTTATCTCCAAACTGCCATATCTCGCGAACGGACTGATCAATCCGCAAAATTTCTGTTGCATCTGAAAGTAGAAGCTCGCCCGATTACAACGGTATGCGCACTTTTCCCCTAGGCGGTTCTAGTTATTCGTTTCGAGCATCAGAACTGCGGAAATTTTGAGTTTCTCAAGCGTTTCTTACCTCCAAACTGCCATATCTCGCGAACGGATTGACCAATCCGCAAAATTTCTGTTGCTTCTGAAAGTAGAAACTCGCCCGATTACAACGGTATGCGCACTTTGCCCCTAAGCTGTTCTAGTTATTCGTGTCGAGCATCAGAACTGCGAAAATTTTGAGTTTCTCAAGCGTTTCTTACTTCCAAACTGCCATATCTCGCGAACGGATTGACCAATCCGGAAAATTTCTGTTGCATCTGAAAGTAGAAACTCGCCCGATTGCAACGGTATGCGCAATTTTCCCCTAGGCCGTTCTAGTTATTCGTGTCGAGCATCAGAACTGCGAAAATTTTGAGTTTCTCAAGCGTTTCTTATCTCCAAACTGCCATATCTCGCGAACGGACTGATCAATCCGCAAAATTTCTGTTGCATCTGAAAGTAGAAGCTCGCCCGATTACAACGGTATGCGCACTTTTCCCCTAGGCGGTTCTAGTTATTCGTTTCGAGCATCAGAACTGCGGAAATTTTGAGTTTCTCAAGCGTTTCTTACCTCCAAACTGCCATATCTCGCGAACGGATTGACCAATCCGCATAATTTCTGTTGCATCTGAAAGTAGAAACTCGCCCGATTACAACGGTATGCGTACTTCTCCCCTACGCCGTTCTAGTCATTCGTTTCGAGCATCAGAACTGCGAAAATTTTGAGTTTCTCAAGCGTTTCTTACATCCAAACTGCCATATCTCGCGAACGGATTGACCAATCCGCAAAATTTCTGTTGCTTCTGAAAGTAGAAACTCGCCCGATTACAACGGTATGCGCACTTTTCCCCTAGGCCGTTCTAGTTATTCGTTTCGAGCATCAGAATTGCGAAAATTTTGAGTTCCTCAAGCGTTTCTTACCTCCAAACTGCCATATCTCGCGAACGGATTGACCAATCCGCAAAATTTCTGTTGCATCTGAAAGTAGAAGCTCGCCCGATTACAACGGTATGCGCACTTTTCCCCTAGGCGGTTCTAGTTATTCGTTTCGAGCATCAGAACTGCGGAAATTTTGAGTTTCTCAAGCGTTTCTTACCTCCAAACTGCCATATCTCGCGAACGGATTGACCAATCCGCAAAATTTCTGTTGCATCTGAAAGTAGAAGCTCGCCCGATTACAACGGTATGCGCACTTTTCCCCTAGGCGGTTCTAGTTATTCGTTTCGAGCATCAGAACTGCGAAAATTTTGAGTTTCTCAAGCGTTTCTTACCTCCAAACTGCCATATCTCGCGAACGGATTGACCAATCCGCATAATTTCTGTTGCATCTGAAAGTAGAAACTCGCCCGATTACAACGGTGTGCGTACTTCTCCCCTACGCCGTTCTAGTCATTCGTTTCGAGCATCAGAACTGCGAAAATTTTGAGTTTCTCAAGCGTTTCTTACCTCCAAACTGCCATATCTCGCGAACGGATTGACCAATCCGCAAAATTTCTGTTGCTTCTGAAAGTAGAAACTCGCCCGATTACAACGGTGTGCGTAGTTCTCCCCTACGCCGTTCTAGTCATTCGTTTCGAGCATCAGAACTGCGAAAATTTTGAGTTTCTCAAGCGTTTCTTACCTCCAAACTGCCATATCTCGCGAACGGATTGACCAATCCGCAAAATTTCTGTTGCTTCTGAAAGTAGAAACTCGCCCGATTACAACGGTATGCGCACTTTGCCCCTAGGCCGTTCTAGTTATTCGTGTCGAGCATCAGAACTGCGAAAATTTTGAGTTTCTCAAGCGTTTCTTACTTCCAAACTGCCATATCTCGCGAACGGATTGACCAATCCGGAAAATTTCTGTTGCATCTGAAAGTAGAAACTCGCCCGATTGCAACGGTATGCGCAATTTTCCCCTAGGCCGTTCTAGTTATTCGTGTCGAGCATCAGAACTGCGAAAATTTTGAGTTTCTCAAGCGTTTCTTATCTCCAAACTGCCATATCTCGCGAACGGACTGATCAATCCGCAAAATTTCTGTTGCATCTGAAAGTAGAAGCTCGCCCGATTACAACGGTATGCGCACTTTTCCCCTAGGCGGTTCTAGTTATTCGTTTCGAGCATCAGATCTGCGGAAATTTTGAGTTTCTCAAGCGTTTCTTACCTCCAAACTGCCATATCTCGCGAACGGATTGACCAATCCGCAAAATTTCTGTTGCTTCTGAAAGTAGAAACTCGCCCGATTACAACGGTATGCGCACTTTGCCCCTAGGCTGTTCTAGTTATTCGTGTCGAGCATCAGAACTGCGAAAATTTTGAGTTTCTCAAGCGTTTCTTACTTCCAAACTGCCATATCTCGCGAACGGATTGACCAATCCGGAAAATTTCTGTTGCATCTGAAAGTAGAAACTCGCCCGATTGCAACGGTATGCGCAATTTTCCCCTAGGCCGTTCTAGTTATTCGTGTCGAGCATCAGAACTGCGAAAATTTTGAGTTTCTCAAGCGTTTCTTATCTCCAAACTGCCATATCTCGCGAACGGACTGATCAATCCGCAAAATTTCTGTTGCATCTGAAAGTAGAAGCTCGCCCGATTACAACGGTATGCGCACTTTTCCCCTAGGCGGTTCTAGTTATTCGTTTCGAGCATCAGAACTGCGGAAATTTTGAGTTTCTCAAGCGTTTCTTACCTCCAAACTGCCATATCTCGCGAACGGATTGACCAATCCGCAAAATTTCTGTTGCTTCTGAAAGTAGAAACTCGCCCGATTACAACGGTATGCGCACTTTGCCCCTAGGCTGTTCTAGTTATTCGTGTCGAGCATCAGAACTGCGAAAATTTTGAGTTTCTCAAGCGTTTCTTACTTCCAAACTGCCATATCTCGCGAACGGATTGACCAATCCGGAAAATTTCTGTTGCATCTGAAAGTAGAAACTCGCCCGATTGCAACGGTATGCGCAATTTTCCCCTAGGCCGTTCTAGTTATTCGTGTCGAGCATCAGAACTGCGAAAATTTTGAGTTTCTCAAGCGTTTCTTATCTCCAAACTGCCATATCTCGCGAACGGACTGATCAATCCGCAAAATTTCTGTTGCATCTGAAAGTAGAAGCTCGCCCGATTACAACGGTATGCGCACTTTTCCCCTAGGCGGTTCTAGTTATTCGTTTCGATCATCAGAACTGCGGAAATTTTGAGTTTCTCAAGCGTTTCTTACCTCCAAACTGCCATATCTCGCGAACGGATTGACCAATCCGCATAATTTCTGTTGCATCTGAAAGTAGAAACTCGCCCGATTACAACGGTATGCGTACTTCTCCCCTACGCCGTTCTAGTCATTCGTTTCGAGCATCAGAACTGCGAAAATTTTGAGTTTCTCAAGCGTTTCTTACATCCAAACTGCCATATCTCGCGAACGGATTGACCAATCCGCAAAATTTCTGTTGCTTCTGAAAGTAGAAACTCGCCCGATTACAACGGTATGCGCACTTTTCCCCTAGGCCGTTCTAGTTATTCGTTTCGAGCATCAGAATTGCGAAAATTTTGAGTTCCTCAAGCGTTTCTTACCTCCAAACTGCCATATCTCGCGAACGGATTGACCAATCCGCAAAATTTCTGTTGCATCTGAAAGTAGAAGCTCGCCCGATTACAACGGTATGCGCACTTTTCCCCTAGGCGTTTCTAGTTATTCGTTTCGAGCATCAGAACTGCGAAAATTTTGAGTTTCTCAAGCGTTTCTTACCTCCAAACTGCCATATCTCGCGAACGGATTGACCAATCCGCATAATTTCTGTTGCTTCTGAAAGTAGAAACTCGCCCGATTACAACGGTGTGCGTACTTCTCCCCTACGCCGTTCTAGTCATTCGTTTCGAGCATCAGAACTGCGAAAATTTTGAGTTTCTCAAGCGTTTCTTACCTCCAAACTGCCATATCTCGCGAACGGATTGACCAATCCGCAAAATTTCTGTTGCATCTGAAAGTAGAAACACGCCCGATTGCAACGGTATGCGCACTTTTCCCCTGGGCCGTTCTAGTTATTCGTGTCGAGCATCAGAACTGCGAAAATTTTGAGTTTCTCAAGCGTTTCTTATCTCCAAACTGCCATATCTCGCGAACGGATTGATCAATCCGCAAAATTTCTGTTGCATCTGAAAGTAGAAGCTCGCCCGATTACAACGGTATGCGCACTTTTCCCCTAGGCGGTTCTAGTTATTCGTTTCGAGCATCAGAACTGCGAAAATTTTGAGTTTCTCAAGCGTTTCTTACCTCCAAACTGCCATATCTCGCGAACGGATTGACCAATCCGCATAATTTCTGTTGCATCTGAAAGTAGAAACTCGCCCGATTACAACGGTGTGCGTACTTCTCCCCTACGCCGTTCTAGTCATTCGTTTCGAGCATCAGAACTGCGAAAATTTTGAGTTTCTCAAGCGTTTCTTACCTCCAAACTGCCATATCTCGCGAACGGATTGACCAATCCGCAAAATTTCTGTTGCTTCTGAAAGTAGAAACTCGCCCGATTACAACGGTATGCGCACTTTGCCCCTAGGCCGTTCTAGTTATTCGTGTCGAGCATCAGAACTGCGAAAATTTTGAGTTTCTCAAGCGTTTCTTACTTCCAAACTGCCATATCTCGCGAACGGATTGACCAATCCGGAAAATTTCTGTTGCATCTGAAAGTAGAAACTCGCCCGATTACAACGGTATGCGCAGTTTTCCCCTAGGTCGTTCTAGTTTTTCGTGTCGAGCATCAGAACTGCGAAAATTTTGAGTTTCTCAAGCGTTTCTTATCTCCAAACTGCCATATCTCGCGAACGGACTGATCAATCCGCAAAATTTCTGTTGCATCTGAAAGTAGAAGCTCGCCCGATTACAACGGTATGCGCACTTTTCCCCTAAGGGGTTCTAGTTATTCGTTTCGAGCATCAGAACTGCGGAAATTTTGAGTTTCTCAAGCGTTTCTTACCTCCAAACTGCCATATCTCGCGAACGGATTGACCAATCCGCATAATTTCTGTTGCATCTGAAAGTAGAAACTCGCCCGATTACAACGGTATGCGTACTTCTCCCCTAGGCCGTTCTAGTCATTCGTGTCGAGCATCAGAACTGCGAAAATTTTGAGTTTCTCAAGCGTTTCTTACTTCCAAACTGCCACATCTCGCGAACGGATCGACCAATCCGCAAAATTTCTGTTGCATCTGAAAGTAGAAACTCGCCCGATTACAACGGTATGCGCACTTTTCCCCTAGGCCGTTCTAGTTATTCGTGTCGAGCATCAGAACTGCGAAAATTTTGAGTTTCTCAAGCGTTTCTTACCTCCAAACTGCCATATCTCGCGAACGGATTGACCAATCCGCAAAATTTCTGTTGCATCTGAAAGTAGAAACTCGACCGATTACAACGGTATGCGTATTTTTCCCCTAGGCCGTTCTAGTTACTCGTTTCGAGCATCAGAACTGCGAAAATTTTGAGTTTCTCAAGCGTTTCTTACCTCCAAACTGCCATATCTCGCGAACAGATTGATCAATCCGCAAAATTTCTGTGCCATCTGAAAGCAGAAACTCGCCCGATTACAACGGTATGCGCACTTTGCCCCTAGGCCGTTCTAGTTAATCGTGTCGAGCATCAGAACTGCGAAAATTTTGAGTTTCTCAAGCGTTTCTTACCTCCAAACTGCCATATCTCGCGAACGGATTGACCAATCCGCAAAATTTCTGTTGCATCTGAAAGTAGAAACTCGCCCGATTACAACGCTATGCGCACTTTGCCCCTAGGCCATTCTAGTTATTCGTGTCGAGCATCAGAACTGCGAAAATTTTGAGTTTCTCAAGCGTTTCTTACATCCAAACTGCCATATCTCGCGAACGGATTGACCAATCCGCAAAATTTCTGTTGCATCTGAAAGTAGAAACTCGCCCGATTACAACGGTATGCGCACTTTTCCCCTAGGCCGTTCTGGTTATTCGTGTCGAGCATCAGAACTGCGAAAATTTTGAGTTTCGCAAGCGTTTCTTACTTCCAAACTGCCACATCTCGCGAACGGATCGACCAATCCGCAAAATTTCTGTTGCATCTGAAAGTAGAATCTCGCCCGATTACAACGCTATGCACACTTTGCCCCTAGGCCGTTCTAGTTATTCGTGTCGAGCATCAGAACTGCGAAAATTTTGAGTTTCTCAAGCGTTTCTTACTTCCAAACTGCCATATCTCGCGAACGGATTGACCAATCCGGAAAATTTCTGTTGCATCTGAAAGTAGAAACTCGCCCGATTACAACGGTATGCGCACTTTTCCCCTAGGCCGTTCTGGTTATTCGTGTCGAGCATCAGAACTGCGAAAATTTTGAGTTTCGCAAGCGTTTCTTACTTCCAAACTGCCACATCTCGCGAACGGATCGACCAATCTGCAAAATTTCTGTTGCATCTGAAAGTAGAAACTCGCCCGATTACAACGGTATGCGCAGTTTTCCCCTAGGTCGTTCTAGTTTTTCGTGTCGAGCATCAGAACTGCGAAAATTTTGAGTTTCTCAAGCGTTTCTTATCTCCAAACTGCCATATCTCGCGAACGGATTGATCAATCCGCAAAATTTCTGTTGCATCTGAAAGTAGAAACTCGCCCGATTACAACGTTATGCGCACTTTTCCCCTAGGCGGTTCTAGTTATTCGTTTCGAGCATCAGAACTGCGAAAATTTTGAGTTTCTCAAGCGTTTCTTATCTCCAAACTGCCATATCTCGCGAACGGACTGATCAATCCGCAAAATTTCTGTTGCATCTGAAAGTAGAAGCTCGCCCGATTACAACGGTATGCGCACTTTTCCCCTAAGCGGTTCTAGTTATTCGTTTCGAGCATCAGAACTGCGGAAATTTTGAGTTTCTCAAGCGTTTCTTACCTCCAAACTGCCATATCTCGCGAACGGATTGACCAATCCGCATAATTTCTGTTGCATCTGAAAGTAGAAACTCGCCCGATTACAACGGTATGCGTACTTCTCCCCTAGGCCGTTCTAGTCATTCGTGTCGAGCATCAGAACTGCGAAAATTTTGAGTTTCTCAAGCGTTTCTTACTTCCAAACTGCCACATCTCGCGAACGGATCGACCAATCCGCAAAATTTCTGTTGCATCTGAAAGTAGAAACTCGCCCGATTACAACGGTATGCGCACTTTTCCCCTAGGCCGTTCTAGTTATTCGTGTCGAGCATCAGAACTGCGAAAATTTTGAGTTTCTCAAGCGTTTCTTACCTCCAAACTGCCATATCTCGCGAACGGATTGACCAATCCGCAAAATTTCTGTTGCATCTGAAAGTAGAAACTCGACCGATTACAACGGTATGCGTATTTTTCCCCTAGGCCGTTCTAGTTACTCGTTTCGAGCATCAGAACTGCGAAAATTTTGAGTTTCTCAAGCGTTTCTTACCTCCAAACTGCCATATCTCGCGAACAGATTGATCAATCCGCAAAATTTCTGTGCCATCTGAAAGTAGAAACTCGCCCGATTACAACGGTATGCGCACTTTGCCCCTAGGCCGTTCTAGTTAATCGTGTCGAGCATCAGAACTGCGAAAATTTTGAGTTTCTCAAGCGTTTCTTACCTCCAAACTGCCATATCTCGCGAACGGATTGACCAATCCGCAAAATTTCTGTTGCATCTGAAAGTAGAAACTCGCCCGATTACAACGCTATGCGCACTTTGCCCCTAGGCCATTCTAGTTATTCGTGTCGAGCATCAGAACTGCGAAAATTTTGAGTTTCTCAAGCGTTTCTTACATCCAAACTGCCATATCTCGCGAACGGATTGACCAATCCGCAAAATTTCTGTTGCATCTGAAAGTAGAAACTCGCCCGATTACAACGGTATGCGCACTTTTCCCCTAGGCCGTTCTGGTTATTCGTGTCGAGCATCAGAACTGCGAAAATTTTGAGTTTCGCAAGCGTTTCTTACTTCCAAACTGCCACATCTCGCGAACGGATCGACCAATCCGCAAAATTTCTGTTGCATCTGAAAGTAGAATCTCGCCCGATTACAACGCTATGCACACTTTGCCCCTAGGCCGTTCTAGTTATTCGTGTCGAGCATCAGAACTGCGAAAATTTTGAGTTTCTCAAGCGTTTCTTACTTCCAAACTGCCATATCTCGCGAACGGATTGACCAATCCGGAAAATTTCTGTTGCATCTGAAAGTAGAAACTCGCCCGATTACAACGGTATGCGCACTTTTCCCCTAGGCCGTTCTAGTTATTCGTGTCGAGCATCAGAACTGCGAAAATTTTGAGTTTCTCAAGCGTTTCTTACCTCCAAACTGCCATATCTCGCGAACGGATTGACCAATCCGCAAAATTTCTGTTGCATCTGAAAGTAGAAACGCGCCCGATTGCAACGGTATGCGCACTTTTCCCCTGGGCCGTTCTAGTTATTCGTGTCGAGCATCAGAACTGCGAAAATTTTGAGTTTCTCAAGCGTTTCTTATCTCCAAACTGCCATATCTCGCGAACGGATTGATCAATCCGCAAAATTTCTGTTGCATCTGAAAGTAGAAGCTCGCCCGATTACAACGGTATGCGCACTTTTCCCCTAGGCGGTTCTAGTTATTCGTTTCGAGCATCAGAACTGCGAAAATTTTGAGTTTCTCAAGCGTTTCTTACCTCCAAACTGCCATATCTCGCGAACGGATTGACCAATCCGCATAATTTCTGTTGCATCTGAAAGTAGAAACTCGCCCGATTGCAACGGTATGCGCAATTTTCCCCTAGGCCGTTCTAGTTATTCGTGTCGAGCATCAGAACTGCGAAAATTTTGAGTTTCTCAAGCGTTTCTTATCTCCAAACTGCCATATCTCGCGAACGGACTGATCAATCCGCAAAATTTCTGTTGCATCTGAAAGTAGAAGCTCGCCCGATTACAACGGTATGCGCACTTTTCCCCTAGGCGGTTCTAGTTATTCTTTTCGAGCATCAGAACTGCGGAAATTTTGAGTTTCTCAAGCGTTTCTTACCTCCAAACTGCCATATCTCGCGAACGGATTGACCAATCCGCAAAATTTCTGTTGCTTCTGAAAGTAGAAACTCGCCCGATTACAACGGTATGCGCACTTTGCCCCTAGGCTGTTCTAGTTATTCGTGTCGAGCATCAGAACTGCGAAAATTTTGAGTTTCTCAAGCGTTTCTTACTTCCAAACTGCCATATCTCGCGAACGGATTGACCAATCCGGAAAATTTCTGTTGCATCTGAAAGTAGAAACTCGCCCGATTGCAACGGTATGCGCAATTTTCCCCTAGGCCGTTCTAGTTATTCGTGTCGAGCATCAGAACTGCGAAAATTTTGAGTTTCTCAAGCGTTTCTTATCTCCAAACTGCCATATCTCGCGAACGGACTGATCAATCCGCAAAATTTCTGTTGCATCTGAAAGTAGAAGCTCGCCCGATTACAACGGTATGCGCACTTTTCCCCTAGGCGGTTCTAGTTATTCGTTTCGAGCATCAGAACTGCGGAAATTTTGAGTTTCTCAAGCGTTTCTTACCTCCAAACTGCCATATCTCGCGAACGGATTGACCAATCCGCATAATTTCTGTTGCATCTGAAAGTAGAAACTCGCCCGATTACAACGGTATGCGTACTTCTCCCCTACGCCGTTCTAGTCATTCGTTTCGAGCATCAGAACTGCGAAAATTTTGAGTTTCTCAAGCGTTTCTTACATCCAAACTGCCATATCTCGCGAACGGATTGACCAATCCGCAAAATTTCTGTTGCTTCTGAAAGTAGAAACTCGCCCGATTACAACGGTATGCGCACTTTTCCCCTAGGCCGTTCTAGTTATTCGTTTCGAGCATCAGAATTGCGAAAATTTTGAGTTCCTCAAGCGTTTCTTACCTCCAAACTGCCATATCTCGCGAACGGATTGACCAATCCGCAAAATTTCTGTTGCATCTGAAAGTAGAAGCTCGCCCGATTACAACGGTATGCGCACTTTTCCCCTAGGCGGTTCTAGTTATTCGTTTCGAGCATCAGAACTGCGAAAATTTTGAGTTTCTCAAGCGTTTCTTACCTCCAAACTGCCATATCTCGCGAACGGATTGACCAATCCGCATAATTTCTGTTGCATCTGAAAGTAGAAACTCGCCCGATTACAACGGTGTGCGTACTTCTCCCCTACGCCGTTCTAGTCATTCGTTTCGAGCATCAGAACTGCGAAAATTTTGAGTTTCTCAAGCGTTTCTTACCTCCAAACTGCCATATCTCGTGAACGGATTGACCAATCCGCAAAATTTCTGTTGCATCTGAAAGTAGAAACACGCCCGATTGCAACGGTATGCGCACTTTTCCCCTGGGCCGTTCTAGTTATTCGTGTCGAGCATCAGAACTGCGAAAATTTTGAGTTTCTCAAGCGTTTCTTATCTCCAAACTGCCATATCTCGCGAACGGATTGATCAATCCGCAAAATTTCTGTTGCATCTGAAAGTAGAAGCTCGCCCGATTACAAAGGTATGCGCACTTTTCCCCTAGGCGGTTCTAGTTATTCGTTTCGAGCATCAGAACTGCGAAAATTTTGAGTTTCTCAAGCGTTTCTTACCTCCAAACTGCCGTATCTCGCGAACGGATTGACCAATCCGCATAATTTCTGTTGCATCTGAAAGTAGAAACTCGCCCGATTACAACGGTGTGCGTAGTTCTCCCCTACGCCGTTCTAGTCATTCGTTTCGAGCTTCAGAACTGCGAAAATTTTGAGTTTCTCAAGCGTTTCTTACCTCCAAACTGCCATATCTCGCGAACGGATTGACCAATCCGCAAAATTTCTGTTGCCTCTGAAAGTAGAAGCTCGCCCGATTACAACGGTATGCGCACTTTGCCCCTAGGCCGTTCTAGTTATTCGTGTCGAGCATCAGAACTGCGAAAATTTTGAGTTTCTCAAGCGTTTCTTACTTCCAAACTGCCATATCTCGCGAACGGATTGACCAATCCGGAAAATTTCTGTTGCATCTGAAAGTAGAAACTCGCCCGATTGCAACGGTATGCGCAATTTTCCCCTAGGCCGTTCTAGTTATTCGTGTCGAGCATCAGAACTGCGAAAATTTTGAGTTTCTCAAGCGTTTCTTATCTCCAAACTGCCATATCTCGCGAACGGACTGATCAATCCGCAAAATTTCTGTTGCATCTGAAAGTAGAAGCTCGCCCGATTACAACGGTATGCGCACTTTTCCCCTAGGCGGTTCTAGTTACTCGTTTCGAGCATCAGAACTGCGGAAATTTTGAGTTTCTCAAGCGTTTCTTTCCTCCAAACTGCCATATCTCGCGAACGGATTGACCAATCCGCAAAATTTCTGTTGCTTCTGAAAGTAGAAACTCGCCCGATTACAACGGTATGCGCACTTTGCCCCTAGGCTGTTCTAGTTATTCGTGTCGAGCATCAGAACTGCGAAAATTTTGAGTTTCTCAAGCGTTTCTTACTTCCAAACTGCCATATCTCGCGAACGGATTGACCAATCCGGAAAATTTCTGTTGCATCTGAAAGTAGAAACTCGCCCGATTGCAACGGTATGCGCAATTTTCCCCTAGGCCGTTCTAGTTATTCGTGTCGAGCATCAGAACTGCGAAAATTTTGAGTTTCTCAAGCGTTTCTTATCTCCAAACTGCCATATCTCGCGAACGGACTGATCAATCCGCAAAATTTCTGTTGCATCTGAAAGTAGAAGCTCGCCCGATTACAACGGTATGCGCACTTTTCCCCTAGGCCGTTCTAGTTATTCGTGTCGAGCATCAGAACTGCGAAAATTTTGAGTTTCTCAAGCGTTTCTTATCTCCAAACTGCCATATCTCGCGAACGGACTGATCAATCCGCAAAATTTCTGTTGCATCTGAAAGTAGAAGCTCGCCCGATTACAACGGTATGCGCACTTTTCCCCTAGGCGGTTCTAGTTATTCTTTTCGAGCATCAGAACTGCGGAAATTTTGAGTTTCTCAAGCGTTTCTTACCTCCAAACTGCCATATCTCGCGAACGGATTGACCAATCCGCAAAATTTCTGTTGCTTCTGAAAGTAGAAACTCGCCCGATTACAACGGTATGCGCACTTTGCCCCTAGGCTGTTCTAGTTATTCGTGTCGAGCATCAGAACTGCGAAAATTTTGAGTTTCTCAAGCGTTTCTTACTTCCAAACTGCCATATCTCGCGAACGGATTGACCAATCCGGAAAATTTCTGTTGCATCTGAAAGTAGAAACTCGCCCGATTGCAACGGTATGCGCAATTTTCCCCTAGGCCGTTCTAGTTATTCGTGTCGAGCATCAGAACTGCGAAAATTTTGAGTTTCTCAAGCGTTTCTTATCTCCAAACTGCCATATCTCGCGAACGGACTGATCAATCCGCAAAATTTCTGTTGCATCTGAAAGTAGAAGCTCGCCCGATTACAACGGTATGCGCACTTTTCCCCTAGGCGGTTCTAGTTATTCGTTTCGAGCATCAGAACTGCGGAAATTTTGAGTTTCTCAAGCGTTTCTTACCTCCAAACTGCCATATCTCGCGAACGGATTGACCAATCCGCATAATTTCTGTTGCATCTGAAAGTAGAAACTCGCCCGATTACAACGGTATGCGTACTTCTCCCCTACGCCGTTCTAGTCATTCGTTTCGAGCATCAGAACTGCGAAAATTTTGAGTTTCTCAAGCGTTTCTTACATCCAAACTGCCATATCTCGCGAACGGATTGACCAATCCGCAAAATTTCTGTTGCTTCTGAAAGTAGAAACTCGCCCGATTACAACGGTATGCGCACTTTTCCCCTAGGCCGTTCTAGTTATTCGTTTCGAGCATCAGAATTGCGAAAATTTTGAGTTCCTCAAGCGTTTCTTACCTCCAAACTGCCATATCTCGCGAACGGATTGACCAATCCGCAAAATTTCTGTTGCATCTGAAAGTAGAAGCTCGCCCGATTACAACGGTATGCGCACTTTTCCCCTAGGCGGTTCTAGTTATTCGTTTCGAGCATCAGAACTGCGAAAATTTTGAGTTTCTCAAGCGTTTCTTACCTCCAAACTGCCATATCTCGCGAACGGATTGACCAATCCGCATAATTTCTGTTGCATCTGAAAGTAGAATCTCGCCCGATTACAACGGTGTGCGTACTTCTCCCCTACGCCGTTCTAGTCATTCGTTTCGAGCATCAGAACTGCGAAAATTTTGAGTTTCTCAAGCGTTTCTTACCTCCAAACTGCCATATCTCGTGAACGGATTGACCAATCCGCAAAATTTCTGTTGCATCTGAAAGTAGAAACACGCCCGATTGCAACGGTATGCGCACTTTTCCCCTGGGCCGTTCTAGTTATTCGTGTCGAGCATCAGAACTGCGAAAATTTTGAGTTTCTCAAGCGTTTCTTATCTCCAAACTGCCATATCTCGCGAACGGATTGATCAATCCGCAAAATTTCTGTTGCATCTGAAAGTAGAAGCTCGCCCGATTACAAAGGTATGCGCACTTTTCCCCTAGGCGGTTCTAGTTATTCGTTTCGAGCATCAGAACTGCGAAAATTTTGAGTTTCTCAAGCGTTTCTTACCTCCAAACTGCCGTATCTCGCGAACGGATTGACCAATCCGCATAATTTCTGTTGCATCTGAAAGTAGAAACTCGCCCGATTACAACGGTGTGCGTAGTTCTCCCCTACGCCGTTCTAGTCATTCGTTTCGAGCTTCAGAACTGCGAAAATTTTGAGTTTCTCAAGCGTTTCTTACCTCCAAACTGCCATATCTCGCGAACGGATTGACCAATCCGCAAAATTTCTGTTGCCTCTGAAAGTAGAAACTCGCCCGATTACAACGGTATGCGCACTTTGCCCCTAGGCCGTTCTAGTTATTCGTGTCGAGCATCAGAACTGCGAAAATTTTGAGTTTCTCAAGCGTTTCTTACTTCCAAACTGCCATATCTCGCGAACGGATTGACCAATCCGGAAAATTTCTGTTGCATCTGAAAGTAGAAACTCGCCCGATTGCAACGGTATGCGCAATTTTCCCCTAGGCCGTTCTAGTTATTCGTGTCGAGCATCAGAACTGCGAAAATTTTGAGTTTCTCAAGCGTTTCTTATCTCCAAACTGCCATATCTCGCGAACGGACTGATCAATCCGCAAAATTTCTGTTGCATCTGAAAGTAGAAGCTCGCCCGATTACAACGGTATGCGCACTTTTCCCCTAGGCGGTTCTAGTTACTCGTTTCGAGCATCAGAACTGCGGAAATTTTGAGTTTCTCAAGCGTTTCTTACCTCCAAACTGCCATATCTCGCGAACGGATTGACCAATCCGCAAAATTTCTGTTGCTTCTGAAAGTAGAAACTCGCCCGATTACAACGGTATGCGCACTTTGCCCCTAGGCTGTTCTAGTTATTCGTGTCGAGCATCAGAACTGCGAAAATTTTGAGTTTCTCAAGCGTTTCTTACTTCCAAACTGCCATATCTCGCGAACGGATTGACCAATCCGGAAAATTTCTGTTGCATCTGAAAGTAGAAACTCGCCCGATTGCAACGGTATGCGCAATTTTCCCCTAGGCCGTTCTAGTTATTCGTGTCGAGCATCAGAACTGCGAAAATTTTGAGTTTCTCAAGCGTTTCTTATCTCCAAACTGCCATATCTCGCGAACGGACTGATCAATCCGCAAAATTTCTGTTGCATCTGAAAGTAGAAGCTCGCCCGATTACAACGGTATGCGCACTTTTCCCCTAGGCGGTTCTAGTTATTCGTTTCGAGCATCAGAACTGCGGAAATTTTGAGTTTCTCAAGCGTTTCTTACCTCCAAACTGCCATATCTCGCGAACGGATTGACCAATCCGCATAATTTCTGTTGCATCTGAAAGTAGAAACTCGCCCGATTACAACGGTATGCGTACTTCTCCCCTACGCCGTTCTAGTCATTCGTTTCGAGCATCAGAACTGCGAAAATTTTGAGTTTCTCAAGCGTTTCTTACATCCAAACTGCCATATCTCGCGAACGGATTGACCAATCCGCAAAATTTCTGTTGCTTCTGAAAGTAGAAACTCGCCCGATTACAACGGTATGCGCACTTTTCCCCTAGGCCGTTCTAGTTATTCGTTTCGAGCATCAGAATTGCGAAAATTTTGAGTTCCTCAAGCGTTTCTTACCTCCAAACTGCCATATCTCGCGAACGGATTGACCAATCCGCAAAATTTCTGTTGCATCTGAAAGTAGAAGCTCGCCCGATTACAACGGTATGCGCACTTTTCCCCTAGGCGGTTCTAGTTATTCGTTTCGAGCATCAGAACTGCGGAAATTTTGAGTTTCTCAAGCGTTTCTTACCTCCAAACTGCCATATCTCGCGAACGGATTGACCAATCCGCAAAATTTCTGTTGCATCTGAAAGTAGAAGCTCGCCCGATTACAACGGTATGCGCACTTTTCCCCTAGGCGGTTCTAGTTATTCGTTTCGAGCATCAGAACTGCGAAAATTTTGAGTTTCTCAAGCGTTTCTTACCTCCAAACTGCCATATCTCGCGAACGGATTGACCAATCCGCATAATTTCTGTTGCATCTGAAAGTAGAAACTCGCCCGATTACAACGGTGTGCGTACTTCTCCCCTACGCCGTTCTAGTCATTCGTTTCGAGCATCAGAACTGCGAAAATTTTGAGTTTCTCAAGCGTTTCTTACCTCCAAACTGCCATATCTCGCGAACGGATTGACCAATCCGCAAAATTTCTGTTGCTTCTGAAAGTAGAAACTCGCCCGATTACAACGGTATGCGCACTTTGCCCCTAGGCCGTTCTAGTTATTCGTGTCGAGCATCAGAACTGCGAAAATTTTGAGTTTCTCAAGCGTTTCTTACTTCCAAACTGCCATATCTCGCGAACGGATTGACCAATCCGGAAAATTTCTGTTGCATCTGAAAGTAGAAACTGGCCCGATTGCAACGGTATGCGCAATTTTCCCCTAGGCCGTTCTAGTTATTCGTGTCGAGCATCAGAACTGCGAAAATTTTGAGTTTCTCAAGCGTTTCTTATCTCCAAACTGCCATATCTCGCGAACGGACTGATCAATCCGCAAAATTTCTGTTGCATCTGAAAGTAGAAGCTCGCCCGATTACAACGGTATGCGCACTTTTCCCCTAGGCGGTTCTAGTTATTCGTTTCGAGCATCAGAACTGCGGAAATTTTGAGTTTCTCAAGCGTTTCTTACCTCCAAACTGCCACATCTCGCGAACGGATTGACCAATCCGCAAAATTTCTGTTGCTTCTGAAAGTAGAAACTCGCCCGATTACAACGGTATGCGCACTTTGCCCCTAGGCTGTTCTAGTTATTCGTGTCGAGCATCAGAACTGCGAAAATTTTGAGTTTCTCAAGCGTTTCTTACTTCCAAACTGCCATATCTCGCGAACGGATTGACCAATCCGGAAAATTTCTGTTGCATCTGAAAGTAGAAACGCGCCCGATTGCAACGGTATGCGCAATTTTCCCCTAGGCCGTTCTAGTTATTCGTGTCGAGCATCAGAACTGCGAAAATTTTGAGTTTCTCAAGCGTTTCTTATATCCAAACTGCCATATCTCGCGAACGGACTGATCAATCCGCAAAATTTCTGTTGCATCTGAAAGTAGAAGCTCGCCCGATTACAACGGTATGCGCACTTTTCCCCTAGGCGGTTCTAGTTATTCGTTTCGATCATCAGAACTGCGGAAATTTTGAGTTTCTCAAGCGTTTCTTACCTCCAAACTGCCATATCTCGCGAACGGATTGACCAATCCGCATAATTTCTGTTGCATCTGAAAGTAGAAACTCGCCCGATTACAACGGTATGCGTACTTCTCCCCTACGCCGTTCTAGTCATTCGTTTCGAGCATCAGAACTGCGAAAATTTTGAGTTTCTCAAGCGTTTCTTACATCCAAACTGCCATATCTCGCGAACGGATTGACCAATCCGCAAAATTTCTGTTGCTTCTGAAAGTAGAAACTCGCCCGATTACAACGGTATGCGCACTTTTCCCCTAGGCCGTTCTAGTTATTCGTTTCGAGCATCAGAATTGCGAAAATTTTGAGTTCCTCAAGCGTTTCTTACCTCCAAACTGCCATATCTCGCGAACGGATTGACCAATCCGCAAAATTTCTGTTGCATCTGAAAGTAGAAGCTCGCCCGATTACAACGGTATGCGCACTTTTCCCCTAGGCGTTTCTAGTTATTCGTTTCGAGCATCAGAACTGCGAAAATTTTGAGTTTCTCAAGCGTTTCTTACCTCCAAACTGCCATATCTCGCGAACGGATTGACCAATCCGCATAATTTCTGTTGCTTCTGAAAGTAGAAACTCGCCCGATTACAACGGTGTGCGTACTTCTCCCCTACGCCGTTCTAGTCATTCGTTTCGAGCATCAGAACTGCGAAAATTTTGAGTTTCTCAAGCGTTTCTTACCTCCAAACTGCCATATCTCGCGAACGGATTGACCAATCCGCAAAATTTCTGTTGCATCTGAAAGTAGAAACACGCCCGATTGCAACGGTATGCGCAATTTTCCCCTAGGCCGTTCTAGTTATTCGTGTCGAGCATCAGAACTGCGAAAATTTTGAGTTTCTCAAGCGTTTCTTATCTCCAAACTGCCATATCTCGCGAACGGACTGATCAATCCGCAAAATTTCTGTTGCATCTGAAAGTAGAAGCTCGCCCGATTACAACGGTATGCGCACTTTTCCCCTAGGCGGTTCTAGTTATTCGTTTCGAGCATCAGAACTGCGGAAATTTTGAGTTTCTCAAGCGTTTCTTACCTCCAAACTGCCATATCTCGCGAACGGATTGACCAATCCGCATAATTTCTGTTGCATCTGAAAGTAGAAACTCGCCCGATTACAACGGTATGCGTACTTCTCCCCTAGGCCGTTCTAGTCATTCGTGTCGAGCATCAGAACTGCGAAAATTTTGAGTTTCTCAAGCGTTTCTTACTTCCAAACTGCCACATCTCGCGAACGGATCGACCAATCCGCAAAATTTCTGTTGCATCTGAAAGTAGAAACTCGCCCGATTACAACGGTATGCGTACTTCTCCCCTAGGCCGTTCTAGTCATTCGTGTCGAGCATCAGAACTGCGAAAATTTTGAGTTTCTCAAGCGTTTCTTACTTCCAAACTGCCATATCTCGCGAACGGATTGACCAATCCGGAAAATTTCTGTTGCGTCTGAAAGTAGAAACTCGCCCGATTACAACGGTATGCGCACTTTTCCCCTAGGCCGTTCTAGTTATTCGTGTCGAGCATCAGAACTGCGAAAATTTTGAGTTTCTCAAGCGTTTCTTACCTCCAAACTGCCATATCTCGCGAACGGATTGACCAATCCGCAAAGTTTCTGTTGCATCTGAAAGTAGAAACACGCCCGATTGCAACGGTATGCGCACTTTGCCCCTAGGCCGTTCTAGTTATTCGTGTCGAGCATCAGAACTGCGAAAATTTTGAGTTTCTCAAGCGTTTCTTACTTCCAAACTGCCATATCTCGCGAACGGATTGACCAATCCGGAAAATTTCTGTTGCATCTGAAAGTAGAAACTCGCCCGATTACAACGGTATGCGCACTTTTCCCCTAGGCCGTTCTAGTTATTCGTGTCGAGCATCAGAACTGCGAAAATTTTGAGTTTCTCAAGCGTTTCTTACCTCCAAACCGCCATATCTCGCGAACGGATTGACCAATCCGCAAAATTTCTGTTGCATCTGAAAGTAGAAACACGCCCGATTGCAACGGTATGCGCACTTTTCCCCTGGGCCGTTCTAGTTATTCGTGTCGAGCATCAGAACTGCGAAAATTTTGAGTTTCTCAAGCGTTTCTTATCTCCAAACTGCCATATCTCGCGAACGGATTGATCAATCCGCAAAATTTCTGTTGCATCTGAAAGTAGAAACTCGCCCGATTACAACGGTATGCGCACTTTTCCCCTACGCCGTTCTAGTCATTCGTTTCGAGCATCAGAACTGCGAAAATTTTGAGTTTCTCAAGCGTTTCTTACCTCCAAACTGCCATATCTCGCGAACGGATTGACCAATCCGCAAAATTTCTGTTGCTTCTGAAAGTAGAAACTCGCCCGATTGCAACGGTATGCGCAATTTTCCCCTAGGCCGTTCTAGTTATTCGTGTCGAGCATCAGAACTGCGAAAATTTTGAGTTTCTCAAGCGTTTCTTATCTCCAAACTGCCATATCTCGCGAACGGACTGATCAATCCGCAAAATTTCTGTTGCATCTGAAAGTAGAAGCTCGCCCGATTACAACGGTATGCGCACTTTTCCCCTAGGCGGTTCTAGTTATTCGTTTCGAGCATCAGAACTGCGGAAATTTTGAGTTTCTCAAGCGTTTCTTACCTCCAAACTGCCATATCTCGCGAACGGATTGACCAATCCGCATAATTTCTGTTGCATCTGAAAGTAGAAACTCGCCCGATTACAACGGTATGCGTACTTCTCCCCTACGCCGTTCTAGTCATTCGTTTCGAGCATCAGAACTGCGAAAATTTTGAGTTTCTCAAGCGTTTCTTACATCCAAACTGCCATATCTCGCGAACGGATTGACCAATCCGCAAAATTTCTGTTGCTTCTGAAAGTAGAAACTCGCCCGATTACAACGGTATGCGCACTTTTCCCCTAGGCCGTTCTAGTTATTCGTTTCGAGCATCAGAATTGCGAAAATTTTGAGTTCCTCAAGCGTTTCTTACCTCCAAACTGCCATATCTCGCGAACGGATTGACCAATCCGCAAAATTTCTGTTGCATCTGAAAGTAGAAACTCGCCCGATTACAACGGTATGCGCACTTTTCCCCTAGGCCGTTCTAGTTATTCGTGTCGAGCATCAGAACTGCAAAAATTTTGAGTTTCTCAAGCGTTTCTTACCTCCAAACTGCCATATCTCGCGAACGGATTGACCAATCCGCAAAATTTCTGTTGCATCTGAAAGTAGAAACTCGCCCGATTACAACGCTATGCGCACTTTGCCCCTAGGCCATTCTAGTTATTCGTGTCGAGCATCAGAACTGCGAAAATTTTGAGTTTCTCAAGCGTTTCTTACCTCCAAACTGCCATATCTCGCGAACGGATTGACCAATCCGCAAAATTTCTGTTGCATCTGAAAGTAGAAACTCGCCCGATTACAACGGTATGCGCACTTTTCCCCTAGGCCGTTCTGGTTATTCGTGTCGAGCATCAGAACTGCGAAAATTTTGAGTTTCGCAAGCGTTTCTTACTTCCAAACTGCCACATCTCGCGAACGGATCGACCAATCCGCAAAATTTCTGTTGCATCTGAAAGTAGAATCTCGCCCGATTACAACGGTATGCACACTTTGCCCCTAGGCCGTTCTAGTTATTCGTGTCGAGCATCAGAACTGCGAAAATTTTGAGTTTCTCAAGCGTTTCGTACTTCCAAACTGCCATATCTCGCGAACGGATTGACCAATCCGGAAAATTTCTATTGCATCTGAAAGTAGAAACTCGCCCGATTACAACGCTATGCGCACTTTGCCCCTAGGCCATTCTAGTTATTCGTGTCGAGCATCAGAACTGCGAAAATTTTGAGTTTCTCAAGCGTTTCTTACCTCCAAACTGCCATATCTCGCGAACGGATTGACCAATCCGAAAAATTTCTGTTGCATCTGAAAGTAGAAACTCGCCCGATTACAACGGTATGCGCACTTTTCCCCTAGGCCGTTCTGGTTATTCGTGTCGAGCATCAGAACTGCGAAAATTTTGAGTTTCGCAAGCGTTTCTTACTTCCAAACTGCCACATCTCGCGAACGGATCGACCAATCCGCAAAATTTCTGTTGCATCTGAAAGTAGAAACTCGCCCGATTACAACGGTATGCGCACTTTTCCCCTAGGCCGTTCTAGTTACTCGTTTCGAGCATTAGCACTGCGAAAATTTTGAGTTTCTCAAGCGTTTCTTACTTCCAAACTGCCATATCTCGCGAACGGATTGACAAATCCGCATAATTTCTGTTGCATCTGAAAGTAGAAACTCGCCCGATTACAACGGTAAGCGTACTTCTCCCCTAGGCCGTTCTAGTCATTCGTTTCGAGCATCAGAACTGCGAAAATTTTGAGTTTCTCAAGCGTTTCATACCTCCAAACTGCCATATCTCGCGAACGGATTCACCAATCCGCAAAATTTCTGTTGCATCTGAAAGTAGAAACTCGCCCGATTACAACGGTATGCGTACTTCTCCCCTACGCCGTTCTAGTCATTCGTTTCGAGCATCAGAACTGCGAAAATTTTGAGTTTCTCAAGCGTTTCTTACCTCCAAACTGCCATATCTCGCGAACGGATTGACCAATCCGCAAAATTTCTGTTGCTTCTGAAAGTAGAAACTCGCCCGATTACAACGGTATGCGCACTTTGCCCCTAGGCCGTTCTAGTTATTCGTGTCGAGCATCAGAACTGCGAAAATTTTGAGTTTCTCAAGCGTTTCTTACTTCCAAACTGCCATATCTCGCGAACGGATTGACCAATCCGGAAAATTTCTGTTGCATCTGAAAGTAGAAACTCGCCCGATTGCAACGGTATGCGCAATTTTCCCCTAGGCCGTTCTAGTCATTCGTGTCGAGCATCAGAACTGCGAAAATTTTGAGTTTCTCAAGCGTTTCTTACTTCCAAACTGCCACATCTCGCGAACGGATCGACCAATCCGCAAAATTTCTGTTGCATCTGAAAGTAGAAACTCGCCCGATTACAACGGTATGCGCACTTTTCCCCTAGGCCGTTCTAGTTATTCGTGTCGAGCATCAGAACTGCGAAAATTTTGAGTTTCTCAAGCGTTTCTTACCTCCAAACTGCCATATCTCGCGAACGGATTGACCAATCCGCAAAATTTCTGTTGCATCTGAAAGTAGAAACTCGACCGATTACAACGGTGTGCGTATTTTTCCCCTAGGCCGTTCTAGTTACTCGTTTCGAGCATCAGAACTGCGAAAATTTTGAGTTTCTCAAGCGTTTCTTACCTCCAAACTGCCATATCTCGCGAACAGATTGATCAATCCGCAAAATTTCTGTGCCATCTGAAAGTAGAAACTCGCCCGATTACAACGGTATGCGCACTTTGCCCCTAGGCCGTTCTAGTTAATCGTGTCGAGCATCAGAACTGCGAAAATTTTGAGTTTCTCAAGCGTTTCTTACCTCCAAACTGCCATATCTCGCGAACGGATTGACCAATCCGCAAAATTTCTGTTGCATCTGAAAGTAGAAACTCGCCCGATTACAACGCTATGCGCACTTTGCCCCTAGGCCATTCCAGTTATTCGTGTCGAGCATCAGAACTGCGAAAATTTTGAGTTTCTCAAGCGTTTCTTACATCCAAACTGCCATATCTCGCGAACGGATTGACCAATCCGCAAAATTTCTGTTGCATCTGAAAGTAGAAACTCGCCCGATTACAACGGTATGCGCACTTTTCCTCTAGGCCGTTCTGGTTATTCGTGTCGAGCATCAGAACTGCGAAAATTTTGAGTTTCGCAAGCGTTTCTTACTTCCAAACTGCCACATCTCGCGAACGGATCGACCAATCCGCAAAATTTCTGTTGCATCTGAAAGTAGAATCTCGCCCGATTACAACGCTATGCACACTTTGCCCCTAGGCCGTTCTAGTTATTCGTGTCGAGCATCAGAACTGCGAAAATTTTGAGTTTCTCAAGCGTTTCTTACTTCCAAACTGCCATATCTCGCGAACGGATTGACCAATCCGGAAAATTTCTGTTGCATCTGAAAGTAGAAACTCGCCCGATTACAACGGTATGCGCACTTTTCCCCTAGGCCGTTCTAGTTATTCGTGTCGAGCATCAGAACTGCGAAAATTTTGAGTTTCTCAAGCGTTTCTTACCTCCAAACCGCCATATCTCGCGAACGGATTGACCAATCCGCAAAATTTCTGTTGCATCTGAAAGTAGAAACACGCCCGATTGCAACGGTATGCGCACTTTTCCCCTGGGCCGTTCTAGTTATTCGTGTCGAGCATCAGAACTGCGAAAATTTTGAGTTTCTCAAGCGTTTCTTATCTCCAAACTGCCATATCTCGCGAACGGATTGATCAATCCGCAAAATTTCTGTTGCATCTGAAAGTAGAAACTCGCCCGATTACAACGGTATGCGCACTTTTCCCCTACGCCGTTCTAGTCATTCGTTTCGAGCATCAGAACTGCGAAAATTTTGAGTTTCTCAAGCGTTTCTTACCTCCAAACTGCCATATCTCGCGAACGGATTGACCAATCCGCAAAATTTCTGTTGCTTCTGAAAGTAGAAACTCGCCCGATTGCAACGGTATGCGCAATTTTCCCCTAGGCCGTTCTAGTTATTCGTGTCGAGCATCAGAACTGCGAAAATTTTGAGTTTCTCAAGCGTTTCTTATCTCCAAACTGCCATATCTCGCGAACGGACTGATCAATCCGCAAAATTTCTGTTGCATCTGAAAGTAGAAGCTCGCCCGATTACAACGGTATGCGCACTTTTCCCCTAGGCGGTTCTAGTTATTCGTTTCGAGCATCAGAACTGCGGAAATTTTGAGTTTCTCAAGCGTTTCTTACCTCCAAACTGCCATATCTCGCGAACGGATTGACCAATCCGCATAATTTCTGTTGCATCTGAAAGTAGAAACTCGCCCGATTACAACGGTATGCGTACTTCTCCCCTACGCCGTTCTAGTCATTCGTTTCGAGCATCAGAACTGCGAAAATTTTGAGTTTCTCAAGCGTTTCTTACATCCAAACTGCCATATCTCGCGAACGGATTGACCAATCCGCAAAATTTCTGTTGCTTCTGAAAGTAGAAACTCGCCCGATTACAACGGTATGCGCACTTTTCCCCTAGGGCGTTCTAGTTATTCGTTTCGAGCATCAGAATTGCGAAAATTTTGAGTTCCTCAAGCGTTTCTTACCTCCAAACTGCCATATCTCGCGAACGGATTGACCAATCCGCAAAATTTCTGTTGCATCTGAAAGTAGAAACTCGACCGATTACAACGGTGTGCGTATTTTTCCCCTAGGCCGTTCTAGTTACTCGTTTCGAGCATCAGAACTGCGAAAATTTTGAGTTTCTCAAGCGTTTCTTACCTCCAAACTGCCATATCTCGCGAACAGATTGATCAATCCGCAAAATTTCTGTGCCATCTGAAAGTAGAAACTCGCCCGATTACAACGGTATGCGCACTTTGCCCCTAGGCCGTTCTAGTTAATCGTGTCGAGCATCAGAACTGCGAAAATTTTGAGTTTCTCAAGCGTTTCTTACCTCCAAACTGCCATATCTCGCGAACGGATTGACCAATCCGCAAAATTTCTGTTGCATCTGAAAGTAGAAACTCGCCCGATTACAACGCTATGCGCACTTTGCCCCTAGGCCATTCCAGTTATTCGTGTCGAGCATCAGAACTGCGAAAATTTTGAGTTTCTCAAGCGTTTCTTACATCCAAACTGCCATATCTCGCGAACGGATTGACCAATCCGCAAAATTTCTGTTGCATCTGAAAGTAGAAACTCGCCCGATTACAACGGTATGCGCACTTTTCCTCTAGGCCGTTCTGGTTATTCGTGTCGAGCATCAGAACTGCGAAAATTTTGAGTTTCGCAAGCGTTTCTTACTTCCAAACTGCCACATCTCGCGAACGGATCGACCAATCCGCAAAATTTCTGTTGCATCTGAAAGTAGAATCTCGCCCGATTACAACGCTATGCACACTTTGCCCCTAGGCCGTTCTAGTTATTCGTGTCGAGCATCAGAACTGCGAAAATTTTGAGTTTCTCAAGCGTTTCTTACTTCCAAACTGCCATATCTCGCGAACGGATTGACCAATCCGGAAAATTTCTGTTGCATCTGAAAGTAGAAACTCGCCCGATTACAACGGTATGCGCACTTTTCCCCTAGGCCGTTCTAGTTATTCGTGTCGAGCATCAGAACTGCGAAAATTTTGAGTTTCTCAAGCGTTTCTTACCTCCAAACCGCCATATCTCGCGAACGGATTGACCAATCCGCAAAATTTCTGTTGCATCTGAAAGTAGAAACACGCCCGATTGCAACGGTATGCGCACTTTTCCCCTGGGCCGTTCTAGTTATTCGTGTCGAGCATCAGAACTGCGAAAATTTTGAGTTTCTCAAGCGTTTCTTATCTCCAAACTGCCATATCTCGCGAACGGATTGATCAATCCGCAAAATTTCTGTTGCATCTGAAAGTAGAAACTCGCCCGATTACAACGGTATGCGCACTTTTCCCCTACGCCGTTCTAGTCATTCGTTTCGAGCATCAGAACTGCGAAAATTTTGAGTTTCTCAAGCGTTTCTTACCTCCAAACTGCCATATCTCGCGAACGGATTGACCAATCCGCAAAATTTCTGTTGCTTCTGAAAGTAGAAACTCGCCCGATTGCAACGGTATGCGCAATTTTCCCCTAGGCCGTTCTAGTTATTCGTGTCGAGCATCAGAACTGCGAAAATTTTGAGTTTCTCAAGCGTTTCTTATCTCCAAACTGCCATATCTCGCGAACGGACTGATCAATCCGCAAAATTTCTGTTGCATCTGAAAGTAGAAGCTCGCCCGATTACAACGGTATGCGCACTTTTCCCCTAGGCGGTTCTAGTTATTCGTTTCGAGCATCAGAACTGCGGAAATTTTGAGTTTCTCAAGCGTTTCTTACCTCCAAACTGCCATATCTCGCGAACGGATTGACCAATCCGCATAATTTCTGTTGCATCTGAAAGTAGAAACTCGCCCGATTACAACGGTATGCGTACTTCTCCCCTACGCCGTTCTAGTCATTCGTTTCGAGCATCAGAACTGCGAAAATTTTGAGTTTCTCAAGCGTTTCTTACATCCAAACTGCCATATCTCGCGAACGGATTGACCAATCCGCAAAATTTCTGTTGCTTCTGAAAGTAGAAACTCGCCCGATTACAACGGTATGCGCACTTTTCCCCTAGGGCGTTCTAGTTATTCGTTTCGAGCATCAGAATTGCGAAAATTTTGAGTTCCTCAAGCGTTTCTTACCTCCAAACTGCCATATCTCGCGAACGGATTGACCAATCCGCAAAATTTCTGTTGCATCTGAAAGTAGAAACTCGCCCGATTACAACGGTATGCGCACTTTTCCCCTAGGCCGTTCTAGTTATTCGTGTCGAGCATCAGAACTGCGAAAATTTTGAGTTTCTCAAGCGTTTCTTACCTCCAAACTGCCATATCTCGCGAACGGATTGACCAATCCGCAAAATTTCTGTTGCATCTGAAAGTAGAAACTCGCCCGATTACAACGCTATGCGCACTTTGCCCCTAGGCCATTCTAGTTATTCGTGTCGAGCATCAGAACTGCGAAAATTTTGAGTTTCTCAAGCGTTTCTTACCTCCAAACTGCCATATCTCGCGAACGGATTGACCAATCCGCAAAATTTCTGTTGCATCTGAAAGTAGAAACTCGCCCGATTACAACGGTATGCGCACTTTTCCCCTAGGCCGTTCTGGTTATTCGTGTCGAGCATCAGAACTGCGAAAATTTTGAGTTTCGCAAGCGTTTCTTACTTCCAAACTGCCACATCTCGCGAACGGATCGACCAATCCGCAAAATTTCTGTTGCATCTGAAAGTAGAATCTCGCCCGATTACAACGGTATGCACACTTTGCCCCTAGGCCGTTCTAGTTATTCGTGTCGAGCATCAGAACTGCGAAAATTTTGAGTTTCTCAAGCGTTTCGTACTTCCAAACTGCCATATCTCGCGAACGGATTGACCAATCCGGAAAATTTCTATTGCATCTGAAAGTAGAAACTCGCCCGATTACAACGCTATGCGCACTTTGCCCCTAGGCCATTCTAGTTATTCGTGTCGAGCATCAGAACTGCGAAAATTTTGAGTTTCTCAAGCGTTTCTTACCTCAAAACTGCCATATCTCGCGAACGGATTGACCAATCCGCAAAATTTCTGTTGCATCTGAAAGTAGAAACTCGCCCGATTACAACGGTATGCGCACTTTTCCCCTAGGCCGTTCTGGTTATTCGTGTCGAGCATCAGAACTGCGAAAATTTTGAGTTTCGCAAGCGTTTCTTACTTCCAAACTGCCACATCTCGCGAACGGATCGACCAATCCGCAAAATTTCTGTTGCATCTGAAAGTAGAATCTCGCCCGATTACAACGGTATGCACACTTTGCCCCTAGGCCGTTCTAGTTATTCGTGTCGAGCATCAGAACTGCGAAAATTTTGAGTTTCTCAAGCGTTTCGTACTTCCAAACTGCCATATCTCGCGAACGGATTGACCAATCCGGAAAATTTCTATTGCATCTGAAAGTAGAAACTCGCCCGATTACAACGCTATGCGCACTTTGCCCCTAGGCCATTCTAGTTATTCGTGTCGAGCATCAGAACTGCGAAAATTTTGAGTTTCTCAAGCGTTTCTTACCTCAAAACTGCCATATCTCGCGAACGGATTGACCAATCCGCAAAATTTCTGTTGCATCTGAAAGTAGAAACTCGCCCGATTACAACGGTATGCGCACTTTTCCCCTAGGCCGTTCTGGTTATTCGTGTCGAGCATCAGAACTGCGAAAATTTTGAGTTTCGCAAGCGTTTCTTACTTCCAAACTGCCACATCTCGCGAACGGATCGACCAATCCGCAAAATTTCTGTTGCATCTGAAAGTAGAATCTCGCCCGATTACAACGGTATGCACACTTTGCCCCTAGGCCGTTCTAGTTATTCGTGTCGAGCATCAGAACTGCGAAAATTTTGAGTTTCTCAAGCGTTTCGTACTTCCAAACTGCCATATCTCGCGAACGGATTGACCAATCCGGAAAATTTCTATTGCATCTGAAAGTAGAAACTCGCCCGATTACAACGGTATGCGCACTTTTCCCCTAGGCCGTTCTAGTTATTCGTGTCGAGCATCAGAACTGCGAAAATTTTGAGTTTCTCAAGCGTTTCTTACATCCAAACTGCCATATCTCGCGAACGGATTGACCAATCCGCAAAATTTCTGTTGCTTCTGAAAGTAGAAACTCGCCCGATTACAACGGTATGCGCACTTTGCCCCTAGGCCGTTCTAGTTATTCGTGTCGAGCATCAGAACTGCGAAAATTTTGAGTTTCTCAAGCGTTTCTTACTTCCAAACTGCCATATCTCGCGAACGGATTGACAAATCCGCATAATTTCTGTTGCATCTGAAAGTAGAAACTCGCCCGATTACAACGGTAAGCGTACTTCTCCCCTAGGCCGTTCTAGTCATTCGTTTCGAGCATCAGAACTGCGAAAATTTTGAGTTTCTCAAGCGTTTCATACCTCCAAACTGCCATATCTCGCGAACGGATTGACCAATCCGCAAAATTTCTGTTGCATCTGAAAGTAGAAACTCGCCCGATTACAACGGTATGCGTACTTCTCCCCTACGCCGTTCTAGTCATTCGTTTCGAGCATCAGAACTGCGAAAATTTTGAGTTTCTCAAGCGTTTCTTACCTCCAAACTGCCATATCTCGCGAACGGATTGACCAATCCGCAAAATTTCTGTTGCTTCTGAAAGTAGAAACTCGCCCGATTACAACGGTATGCGCACTTTGCCCCTAGGCCGTTCTAGTTATTCGTGTCGAGCATCAGAACTGCGAAAATTTTGTGTTTCTCAAGCGTTTCTTACTTCCAAACTGCCATATCTCGCGAACGGATTGACCAATCCGGAAAATTTCTGTTGCATCTGAAAGTAGAAACTCGCCCGATTGCAACGGTATGCGCAATTTTCCCCTAGGCCGTTCTAGTTATTCGTGTCGAGCATCAGAACTGCGAAAATTTTGAGTTTCTCAAGCGTTTCTTATCTCCAAACTGCCATATCTCGCGAACGGACTGATCAATCCGCAAAATTTCTGTTGCATCTGATAGTAGAAGCTCGCCCGATTACAACGGTATGCGCACTTTTCCCCTAGGCGGTTCTAGTTATTCGTTTCGAGCATCAGAACTGCGGAAATTTTGAGTTTCTCAAGCGTTTCTTACCTCCAAACTGCCATATCTCGCGAACGGATTGACCAATCCGCATAATTTCTGTTGCATCTGAAAGTAGAAACTCGCCCGATTACAACGGTATGCGTACTTCTCCCCTAGGCCGTTCTAGTCATTCGTGTCGAGCATCAGAACTGCGAAAATTTTGAGTTTCTCAAGCGTTTCTTACTTCCAAACTGCCACATCTCGCGAACGGATCGACCAATCCGCAAAATTTCTGTTGCATCTGAAAGTAGAAACTCGCCCGATTACAACGGTATGCGCACTTTTCCCCTAGGCCGTTCTAGTTATTCGTGTCGAGCATCAGAACTGCGAAAATTTTGAGTTTCTCAAGCGTTTCTTACCTCCAAACTGCCATATCTCGCGAACGGATTGACCAATCCGCAAAATTTCTGTTGCATCTGAAAGTAGAAACTCGACCGATTACAACGGTGTGCGTATTTTTCCCCTAGGCCGTTCTAGTTACTCGTTTCGAGCATCAGAACTGCGAAAATTTTGAGTTTCTCAAGCGTTTCTTACCTCCAAACTGCCATATCTCGCGAACAGATTGATCAATCCGCAAAATTTCTGTGCCATCTGAAAGTAGAAACTCGCCCGATTACAACGGTTTGCGCACTTTGCCCCTAGGCCGTTCTAGTTAATCGTGTCGAGCATCAGAACTGCGAAAATTTTGAGTTTCTCAAGCGTTTCTTACCTCCAAACTGCCATATCTCGCGAACGGATTGACCAATCCGCAAAATTTCTATTGCATCTGAAAGTAGAAACTCGCCCGATTACAACGCTATGCGCACTTTGCCCCTAGGCCATTCTAGTTATTCGTGTCGAGCATCAGAACTGCGAAAATTTTGAGTTTCTCAATCGTTTCTTACATCCAAACTGCCATATCTCGCGAACGGATTGACCAATCCGCAAAATTTCTGTTGCATCTGAAAGTAGAAACTCGCCCGATTACAACGGTATGCGCACTTTTCCCCTAGGCCGTTCTGGTTATTCGTGTCGAGCATCAGAACTGCGAAAATTTTGAGTTTCGCAAGCGTTTCTTACTTCCAAACTGCCACATCTCGCGAACGGATCGACCAATCCGCAAAATTTCTGTTGCATCTGAAAGTAGAATCTCGCCCGATTACAACGCTATGCACACTTTGCCCCTAGGCCGTTCTAGTTATTCGTGTCGAGCATCAGAACTGCGAAAATTTTGAGTTTCTCAAGCGTTTCTTACCTCCAAACTGCCATATCTCGCGAACGGATTGACCAATCCGCAAAATTTCTGTTGCATCTGAAAGTAGAAACACGCCCGATTGCAACGGTATGCGCACTTTTCCCCTGGGCCGTTCTAGTTATTCGTGTCGAGCATCAGAACTGCGAAAATTTTGAGTTTCTCAAGCGTTTCTTATCTCCAAACTGCCATATCTCGCGAACGGATTGATCAATCCGCAAAATTTCTGTTGCATCTGAAAGTAGAATCTCGCCCGATTACAACGCTATGCGCACTTTGCCCCTAGGCCATTCCAGTTATTCGTGTCGAGCATCAGAACTGCGAAAATTTTGAGTTTCTCAAGCGTTTCTTACATCCAAACTGCCATATCTCGCGAACGGATTGACCAATCCGCAAAATTTCTGTTGCATCTGAAAGTAGAAACTCGCCCGATTACAACGGTATGCGCACTTTTCCTCTAGGCCGTTCTGGTTATTCGTGTCGAGCATCAGAACTGCGAAAATTTTGAGTTTCGCAAGCGTTTCTTACTTCCAAACTGCCACATCTCGCGAACGGATCGACCAATCCGCAAAATTTCTGTTGCATCTGAAAGTAGAATCTCGCCCGATTACAACGGTATGCACACTTTGCCCCTAGGCCGTTCTAGTTATTCGTGTCGAGCATCAGAACTGCGAAAATTTTGAGTTTCTCAAGCGTTTCGTACTTCCAAACTGCCATATCTCGCGAACGGATTGACCAATCCGGAAAATTTCTATTGCATCTGAAAGTAGAAACTCGCCCGATTACAACGGTGTGCGCACTTTTCCCCTAGGCCGTTCTAGTTATTCGTGTCGAGCATCAGAACTGCGAAAATTTTGAGTTTCTCAAGCGTTTCTTACATCCAAACTGCCATATCTCGCGAACGGATTGACCAATCCGCAAAATTTCTGTTGCTTCTGAAAGTAGAAACTCGCCCGATTACAACGGTATGCGCACTTTGCCCCTAGGCCGTTCTAGTTATTCGTGTCGAGCATCAGAACTGCGAAAATTTTGAGTTTCTCAAGCGTTTCTTACTTCCAAACTGCCATATCTCGCGAACGGATTGACAAATCCGCATAATTTCTGTTGCATCTGAAAGTAGAAACTCGCCCGATTACAACGGTAAGCGTACTTCTCCCCTAGGCCGTTCTAGTCATTCGTTTCGAGCATCAGAACTGCGAAAATTTTGAGTTTCTCAAGCGTTTCATACCTCCAAACTGCCATATCTCGCGAACGGATTGACCAATCCGCAAAATTTCTGTTGCTTCTGAAAGTAGAAACTCGCCCGATTACAACGGTATGCGCACTTTGCCCCTAGGCCGTTCTAGTTATTCGTGTCGAGCATCAGAACTGCGAAAATTTTGAGTTTCTCAAGCGTTTCTTACTTCCAAACTGCCATATCTCGCGAACGGATTGACCAATCCGGAAAATTTCTGTTGCATCTGAAAGTAGAAACTCGCCCGATTGCAACGGTATGCGCAATTTTCCCCTAGGCCGTTCTAGTTATTCGTGTCGAGCATCAGAACTGCGAAAATTTTGAGTTTCTCAAGCGTTTCTTATCTCCAAACTGCCATATCTCGCGAACGGACTGATCAATCCGCAAAATTTCTGTTGCATCTGAAAGTAGAAGCTCGCCCGATTACAACGGTATGCGCACTTTTCCCCTAGGCGGTTCTAGTTATTCGTTTCGAGCATCAGAACTGCGGAAATTTTGAGTTTCTCAAGCGTTTCTTACCTCCAAACTGCCATATCTCGCGAACGGATTGACCAATCCGCATAATTTCTGTTGCATCTGAAAGTAGAAACTCGCCCGATTACAACGGTATGCGTACTTCTCCCCTAGGCCGTTCTAGTCATTCGTGTCGAGCATCAGAACTGCGAAAATTTTGAGTTTCTCAAGCGTTTCTTACTTCCAAACTGCCACATCTCGCGAACGGATCGACCAATCCGCAAAATTTCTGTTGCATCTGAAAGTAGAAACTCGCCCGATTACAACGGTATGCGTACTTCTCCCCTAGGCCGTTCTAGTCATTCGTGTCGAGCATCAGAACTGCGAAAATTTTGAGTTTCTCAAGCGTTTCTTACTTCCAAACTGCCATATCTCGCGAACGGATTGACCAATCCGGAAAATTTCTGTTGCATCTAAAAGTAGAAACTCGCCCGATTACAACGGTATGCGCACTTTTCCCCTAGGCCGTTCTAGTTATTCGTGTCGAGCATCAGAACTGCGAAAATTTTGAGTTTCTCAAGCGTTTCTTACCTCCAAACTGCCATATCTCGCGAACGGATTGACCAATCCGCAAAATTTCTGTTGCATCTGAAAGTAGAAACACGCCCGATTGCAACGGTATGCGCACTTTGCCCCTAGGCCGTTCTAGTTATTCGTGTCGAGCATCAGAACTGCGAAAATTTTGAGTTTCTCAAGCGTTTCTTACTTCCAAACTGCCATATCTCGCGAACGGATTGACCAATCCGGAAAATTTCTGTTGCATCTGAAAGTAGAAACTCGCCCGATTACAACGGTATGCGCACTTTTCCCCTAGGCCGTTCTAGTTATTCGTGTCGAGCATCAGAACTGCGAAAATTTTGAGTTTCTCAAGCGTTTCTTACCTCCAAACCGCCATATCTCGCGAACGGATTGACCAATCCGCAAAATTTCTGTTGCATCTGAAAGTAGAAACACGCCCGATTGCAACGGTATGCGCACTTTTCCCCTGGGCCGTTCTAGTTATTCGTGTCGAGCATCAGAACTGCGAAAATTTTGAGTTTCTCAAGCGTTTCTTATCTCCAAACTGCCATATCTCGCGAACGGATTGATCAATCCGCAAAATTTCTGTTGCATCTGAAAGTAGAAACTCGCCCGATTACAACGGTATGCGCACTTTTCCCCTACGCCGTTCTAGTCATTCGTTTCGAGCATCAGAACTGCGAAAATTTTGAGTTTCTCAAGCGTTTCTTACCTCCAAACTGCCATATCTCGCGAACGGATTGACCAATCCGCAAAATTTCTGTTGCTTCTGAAAGTAGAAACTCGCCCGATTGCAACGGTATGCGCAATTTTCCCCTAGGCCGTTCTAGTTATTCGTGTCGTGCATCAGAACTGCGAAAATTTTGAGTTTCTCAAGCGTTTCTTATCTCCAAACTGCCATATCTCGCGAACGGACTGATCAATCCGCAAAATTTCTGTTGCATCTGAAAGTAGAAGCTCGCCCGATTACAACGGTATGCGCACTTTTCCCCTAGGCGGTTCTAGTTATTCGTTTCGAGCATCAGAACTGCGGAAATTTTGAGTTTCTCAAGCGTTTCTTACCTCCAAACTGCCATATCTCGCGAACGGATTGACCAATCCGCATAATTTCTGTTGCATCTGAAAGTAGAAACTCGCCCGATTACAACGGTATGCGTACTTCTCCCCTACGCCGTTCTAGTCATTCGTTTCGAGCATCAGAACTGCGAAAATTTTGAGTTTCTCAAGCGTTTCTTACATCCAAACTGCCATATCTCGCGAACGGATTGACCAATCCGCAAAATTTCTGTTGCTTCTGAAAGTAGAAACTCGCCCGATTACAACGGTATGCGCACTTTTCCCCTAGGCCGTTCTAGTTATTCGTTTCGAGCATCAGAATTGCGAAAATTTTGAGTTCCTCAAGCGTTTCTTACCTCCAAACTGCCATATCTCGCGAACGGATTGACCAATCCGCAAAATTTCTGTTGCATCTGAAAGTAGAAACTCGCCCGATTACAACGGTATGCGCACTTTTCCCCTAGGCCGTTCTAGTTATTCGTGTCGAGCATCAGAACTGCGAAAATTTTGAGTTTCTCAAGCGTTTCTTACCTCCAAACTGCCATATCTCGCGAACGGATTGACCAATCCGCAAAATTTCTGTTGCATCTGAAAGTAGAAACTCGCCCGATTACAACGCTATGCGCACTTTGCCCCTAGGCCATTCTAGTTATTCGTGTCGAGCATCAGAACTGCGAAAATTTTGAGTTTCTCAAGCGTTTCTTACCTCCAAACTGCCATATCTCGCGAACGGATTGACCAATCCGCAAAATTTCTGTTGCATCTGAAAGTAGAAACTCGCCCGATTACAACGGTATGCGCACTTTTCCCCTAGGCCGTTCTGGTTATTCGTGTCGAGCATCAGAACTGCGAAAATTTTGAGTTTCGCAAGCGTTTCTTACTTCCAAACTGCCACATCTCGCGAACGGATCGACCAATCCGCAAAATTTCTGTTGCATCTGAAAGTAGAATCTCGCCCGATTACAACGGTATGCACACTTTGCCCCTAGGCCGTTCTAGTTATTCGTGTCGAGCATCAGAACTGCGAAAATTTTGAGTTTCTCAAGCGTTTCGTACTTCCAAACTGCCATATCTCGCGAACGGATTGACCAATCCGGAAAATTTCTATTGCATCTGAAAGTAGAAACTCGCCCGATTACAACGCTATGCGCACTTTGCCCCTAGGCCATTCTAGTTATTCGTGTCGAGCATCAGAACTGCGAAAATTTTGAGTTTCTCAAGCGTTTCTTACCTCCAAACTGCCATATCTCGCGAACGGATTGACCAATCCGCAAAATTTCTGTTGCATCTGAAAGTAGAAACTCGCCCGATTACAACGGTATGCGCACTTTTCCCCTAGGCCGTTCTGGTTATTCGTGTCGAGCATCAGAACTGCGAAAATTTTGAGTTTCGCAAGCGTTTCTTACTTCCAAACTGCCACATCTCGCGAACGGATCGACCAATCCGCAAAATTTCTGTTGCATCTGAAAGTAGAAACTCGCCCGATTACAACGGTATGCGCACTTTTCCCCTAGGCCGTTCTAGTTACTCGTTTCGAGCATTAGCACTGCGAAAATTTTGAGTTTCTCAAGCGTTTCTTACTTCCAAACTGCCATATCTCGCGAACGGATTGACAAATCCGCATAATTTCTGTTGCATCTGAAAGTAGAAACTCGCCCGATTACAACGGTAAGCGTACTTCTCCCCTAGGCCGTTCTAGTCATTCGTTTCGAGCATCAGAACTGCGAAAATTTTGAGTTTCTCAAGCGTTTCATACCTCCAAACTGCCATATCTCGCGAACGGATTCACCAATCCGCAAAATTTCTGTTGCATCTGAAAGTAGAAACTCGCCCGATTACAACGGTATGCGTACTTCTCCCCTACGCCGTTCTAGTCATTCGTTTCGAGCATCAGAACTGCGAAAATTTTGAGTTTCTCAAGCGTTTCTTACCTCCAAACTGCCATATCTCGCGAACGGATTGACCAATCCGCAAAATTTCTGTTGCTTCTGAAAGTAGAAACTCGCCCGATTACAACGGTATGCGCACTTTGCCCCTAGGCCGTTCTAGTTATTCGTGTCGAGCATCAGAACTGCGAAAATTTTGAGTTTCTCAAGCGTTTCTTACTTCCAAACTGCCATATCTCGCGAACGGATTGACCAATCCGGAAAATTTCTGTTGCATCTGAAAGTAGAAACTCGCCCGATTGCAACGGTATGCGCAATTTTCCCCTAGGCCGTTCTAGTCATTCGTGTCGAGCATCAGAACTGCGAAAATTTTGAGTTTCTCAAGCGTTTCTTACTTCCAAACTGCCACATCTCGCGAACGGATCGACCAATCCGCAAAATTTCTGTTGCATCTGAAAGTAGAAACTCGCCCGATTACAACGGTATGCGCACTTTTCCCCTAGGCCGTTCTAGTTATTCGTGTCGAGCATCAGAACTGCGAAAATTTTGAGTTTCTCAAGCGTTTCTTACCTCCAAACTGCCATATCTCGCGAACGGATTGACCAATCCGCAAAATTTCTGTTGCATCTGAAAGTAGAAACTCGACCGATTACAACGGTGTGCGTATTTTTCCCCTAGGCCGTTCTAGTTACTCGTTTCGAGCATCAGAACTGCGAAAATTTTGAGTTTCTCAAGCGTTTCTTACCTCCAAACTGCCATATCTCGCGAACAGATTGATCAATCCGCAAAATTTCTGTGCCATCTGAAAGTAGAAACTCGCCCGATTACAACGGTATGCGCACTTTGCCCCTAGGCCGTTCTAGTTAATCGTGTCGAGCATCAGAACTGCGAAAATTTTGAGTTTCTCAAGCGTTTCTTACCTCCAAACTGCCATATCTCGCGAACGGATTGACCAATCCGCAAAATTTCTGTTGCATCTGAAAGTAGAAACTCGCCCGATTACAACGCTATGCGCACTTTGCCCCTAGGCCATTCCAGTTATTCGTGTCGAGCATCAGAACTGCGAAAATTTTGAGTTTCTCAAGCGTTTCTTACATCCAAACTGCCATATCTCGCGAACGGATTGACCAATCCGCAAAATTTCTGTTGCATCTGAAAGTAGAATCTCGCCCGATTACAACGCTATGCACACTTTGCCCCTAGGCCGTTCTAGTTATTCGTGTCGAGCATCAGAACTGCGAAAATTTTGAGTTTCTCAAGCGTTTCTTACTTCCAAACTGCCATATCTCGCGAACGGATTGACCAATCCGGAAAATTTCTGTTGCATCTGAAAGTAGAAACTCGCCCGATTACAACGGTATGCGCACTTTTCCCCTAGGCCGTTCTAGTTATTCGTGTCGAGCATCAGAACTGCGAAAATTTTGAGTTTCTCAAGCGTTTCTTACCTCCAAACCGCCATATCTCGCGAACGGATTGACCAATCCGCAAAATTTCTGTTGCATCTGAAAGTAGAAACACGCCCGATTGCAACGGTATGCGCACTTTTCCCCTGGGCCGTTCTAGTTATTCGTGTCGAGCATCAGAACTGCGAAAATTTTGAGTTTCTCAAGCGTTTCTTATCTCCAAACTGCCATATCTCGCGAACGGATTGATCAATCCGCAAAATTTCTGTTGCATCTGAAAGTAGAAACTCGCCCGATTACAACGGTATGCGCACTTTTCCCCTACGCCGTTCTAGTCATTCGTTTCGAGCATCAGAACTGCGAAAATTTTGAGTTTCTCAAGCGTTTCTTACCTCCAAACTGCCATATCTCGCGAACGGATTGACCAATCCGCAAAATTTCTGTTGCTTCTGAAAGTAGAAACTCGCCCGATTGCAACGGTATGCGCAATTTTCCCCTAGGCCGTTCTAGTTATTCGTGTCGAGCATCAGAACTGCGAAAATTTTGAGTTTCTCAAGCGTTTCTTATCTCCAAACTGCCATATCTCGCGAACGGACTGATCAATCCGCAAAATTTCTGTTGCATCTGAAAGTAGAAGCTCGCCCGATTACAACGGTATGCGCACTTTTCCCCTAGGCGGTTCTAGTTATTCGTTTCGAGCATCAGAACTGCGGAAATTTTGAGTTTCTCAAGCGTTTCTTACCTCCAAACTGCCATATCTCGCGAACGGATTGACCAATCCGCATAATTTCTGTTGCATCTGAAAGTAGAAACTCGCCCGATTACAACGGTATGCGTACTTCTCCCCTACGCCGTTCTAGTCATTCGTTTCGAGCATCAGAACTGCGAAAATTTTGAGTTTCTCAAGCGTTTCTTACATCCAAACTGCCATATCTCGCGAACGGATTGACCAATCCGCAAAATTTCTGTTGCTTCTGAAAGTAGAAACTCGCCCGATTACAACGGTATGCGCACTTTTCCCCTAGGCCGTTCTAGTTATTCGTTTCGAGCATCAGAATTGCGAAAATTTTGAGTTCCTCAAGCGTTTCTTACCTCCAAACTGCCATATCTCGCGAACGGATTGACCAATCCGCAAAATTTCTGTTGCATCTGAAAGTAGAAACTCGCCCGATTACAACGGTATGCGCACTTTTCCCCTAGGCCGTTCTAGTTATTCGTGTCGAGCATCAGAACTGCGAAAATTTTGAGTTTCTCAAGCGTTTCTTACCTCCAAACTGCCATATCTCGCGAACGGATTGACCAATCCGCAAAATTTCTGTTGCATCTGAAAGTAGAAACTCGCCCGATTACAACGCTATGCGCACTTTGCCCCTAGGCCATTCTAGTTATTCGTGTCGAGCATCAGAACTGCGAAAATTTTGAGTTTCTCAAGCGTTTCTTACCTCCAAACTGCCATATCTCGCGAACGGATTGACCAATCCGCAAAATTTCTGTTGCATCTGAAAGTAGAAACTCGCCCGATTACAACGGTATGCGCACTTTTCCCCTAGGCCGTTCTGGTTATTCGTGTCGAGCATCAGAACTGCGAAAATTTTGAGTTTCGCAAGCGTTTCTTACTTCCAAACTGCCACATCTCGCGAACGGATCGACCAATCCGCAAAATTTCTGTTGCATCTGAAAGTAGAATCTCGCCCGATTACAACGGTATGCACACTTTGCCCCTAGGCCGTTCTAGTTATTCGTGTCGAGCATCAGAACTGCGAAAATTTTGAGTTTCTCAAGCGTTTCGTACTTCCAAACTGCCATATCTCGCGAACGGATTGACCAATCCGGAAAATTTCTATTGCATCTGAAAGTAGAAACTCGCCCGATTACAACGCTATGCGCACATTGCCCCTAGGCCATTCTAGTTATTCGTGTCGAGCATCAGAACTGCGAAAATTTTGAGTTTCTCAAGCGTTTCTTACCTCAAAACTGCCATATCTCGCGAACGGATTGACCAATCCGCAAAATTTCTGTTGCATCTGAAAGTAGAAACTCGCCCGATTACAACGGTATGCGCACTTTTCCCCTAGGCCGTTCTGGTTATTCGTGTCGAGCATCAGAACTGCGAAAATTTTGAGTTTCGCAAGCGTTTCTTACTTCCAAACTGCCACATCTCGCGAACGGATCGACCAATCCGCAAAATTTCTGTTGCATCTGAAAGTAGAATCTCGCCCGATTACAACGGTATGCACACTTTGCCCCTAGGCCGTTCTAGTTATTCGTGTCGAGCATCAGAACTGCGAAAATTTTGAGTTTCTCAAGCGTTTCGTACTTCCAAACTGCCATATCTCGCGAACGGATTGACCAATCCGGAAAATTTCTATTGCATCTGAAAGTAGAAACTCGCCCGATTACAACGGTATGCGCACTTTTCCCCTAGGCCGTTCTAGTTATTCGTGTCGAGCATCAGAACTGCGAAAATTTTGAGTTTCTCAAGCGTTTCTTACATCCAAACTGCCATATCTCGCGAACGGATTGACCAATCCGCAAAATTTCTGTTGCTTCTGAAAGTAGAAACTCGCCCGATTACAACGGTATGCGCACTTTGCCCCTAGGCCGTTCTAGTTATTCGTGTCGAGCATCAGAACTGCGAAAATTTTGAGTTTCTCAAGCGTTTCTTACTTCCAAACTGCCATATCTCGCGAACGGATTGACAAATCCGCATAATTTCTGTTGCATCTGAAAGTAGAAACTCGCCCGATTACAACGGTAAGCGTACTTCTCCCCTAGGCCGTTCTAGTCATTCGTTTCGAGCATCAGAACTGCGAAAATTTTGAGTTTCTCAAGCGTTTCATACCTCCAAACTGCCATATCTCGCGAACGGATTGACCAATCCGCAAAATTTCTGTTGCATCTGAAAGTAGAAACTCGCCCGATTACAACGGTATGCGTACTTCTCCCCTACGCCGTTCTAGTCATTCGTTTCGAGCATCAGAACTGCGAAAATTTTGAGTTTCTCAAGCGTTTCTTACCTCCAAACTGCCATATCTCGCGAACGGATTGACCAATCCGCAAAATTTCTGTTGCTTCTGAAAGTAGAAACTCGCCCGATTACAACGGTATGCGCACTTTGCCCCTAGGCCGTTCTAGTTATTCGTGTCGAGCATCAGAACTGCGAAAATTTTGAGTTTCTCAAGCGTTTCTTACTTCCAAACTGCCATATCTCGCGAACGGATTGACCAATCCGGAAAATTTCTGTTGCATCTGAAAGTAGAAACTCGCCCGATTGCAACGGTATGCGCAATTTTCCCCTAGGCCGTTCTAGTTATTCGTGTCGAGCATCAGAACTGCGAAAATTTTGAGTTTCTCAAGCGTTTCTTATCTCCAAACTGCCATATCTCGCGAACGGACTGATCAATCCGCAAAATTTCTGTTGCATCTGAAAGTAGAAGCTCGCCCGATTACAACGGTATGCGCACTTTTCCCCTAGGCGGTTCTAGTTATTCGTTTCGAGCATCAGAACTGCGGAAATTTTGAGTTTCTCAAGCGTTTCTTACCTCCAAACTGCCATATCTCGCGAACGGATTGACCAATCCGCATAATTTCTGTTGCATCTGAAAGTAGAAACTCGCCCGATTACAACGGTATGCGTACTTCTCCCCTAGGCCGTTCTAGTCATTCGTGTCGAGCATCAGAACTGCGAAAATTTTGAGTTTCTCAAGCGTTTCTTACTTCCAAACTGCCACATCTCGCGAACGGATCGACCAATCCGCAAAATTTCTGTTGCATCTGAAAGTAGAAACTCGCCCGATTACAACGGTATGCGCACTTTTCCCCTAGGCCGTTCTAGTTATTCGTGTCGAGCATCAGAACTGCGAAAATTTTGAGTTTCTCAAGCGTTTCTTACCTCCAAACTGCCATATCTCGCGAACGGATTGACCAATCCGCAAAATTTCTGTTGCATCTGAAAGTAGAAACTCGACCGATTACAACGGTGTGCGTATTTTTCCCCTAGGCCGTTCTAGTTACTCGTTTCGAGCATCAGAACTGCGAAAATTTTGAGTTTCTCAAGCGTTTCTTACCTCCAAACTGCCATATCTCGCGAACAGATTGATCAATCCGCAAAATTTCTGTGCCATCTGAAAGTAGAAACTCGCCCGATTACAACGGTATGCGCACTTTGCCCCTAGGCCGTTCTAGTTAATCGTGTCGAGCATCAGAACTGCGAAAATTTTGAGTTTCTCAAGCGTTTCTTACCTCCAAACTGCCATATCTCGCGAACGGATTGACCAATCCGCAAAATTTCTATTGCATCTGAAAGTAGAAACTCGCCCGATTACAACGCTATGCGCACTTTGCCCCTAGGCCATTCTAGTTATTCGTGTCGAGCATCAGAACTGCGAAAATTTTGAGTTTCTCAATCGTTTCTTACATCCAAACTGCCATATCTCGCGAACGGATTGACCAATCCGCAAAATTTCTGTTGCATCTGAAAGTAGAAACTCGCCCGATTACAACGGTATGCGCACTTTTCCCCTAGGCCGTTCTGGTTATTCGTGTCGAGCATCAGAACTGCGAAAATTTTGAGTTTCGCAAGCGTTTCTTACTTCCAAACTGCCACATCTCGCGAACGGATCGACCAATCCGCAAAATTTCTGTTGCATCTGAAAGTAGAATCTCGCCCGATTACAACGCTATGCACACTTTGCCCCTAGGCCGTTCTAGTTATTCGTGTCGAGCATCAGAACTGCGAAAATTTTGAGTTTCTCAAGCGTTTCTTACCTCCAAACTGCCATATCTCGCGAACGGATTGACCAATCCGCAAAATTTCTGTTGCATCTGAAAGTAGAAACACGCCCGATTGCAACGGTATGCGCACTTTTCCCCTGGGCCGTTCTAGTTATTCGTGTCGAGCATCAGAACTGCGAAAATTTTGAGTTTCTCAAGCGTTTCTTATCTCCAAACTGCCATATCTCGCGAACGGATTGATCAATCCGCAAAATTTCTGTTGCATCTGAAAGTAGAATCTCGCCCGATTACAACGCTATGCGCACTTTGCCCCTAGGCCATTCCAGTTATTCGTGTCGAGCATCAGAACTGCGAAAATTTTGAGTTTCTCAAGCGTTTCTTACATCCAAACTGCCATATCTCGCGAACGGATTGACCAATCCGCAAAATTTCTGTTGCATCTGAAAGTAGAAACTCGCCCGATTACAACGGTATGCGCACTTTTCCTCTAGGCCGTTCTGGTTATTCGTGTCGAGCATCAGAACTGCGAAAATTTTGAGTTTCGCAAGCGTTTCTTACTTCCAAACTGCCACATCTCGCGAACGGATCGACCAATCCGCAAAATTTCTGTTGCATCTGAAAGTAGAATCTCGCCCGATTACAACGCTATGCACACTTTGCCCCTAGGCCGTTCTAGTTATTCGTGTCGAGCATCAGAACTGCGAAAATTTTGAGTTTCTCAAGCGTTTCTTACTTCCAAACTGCCATATCTCGCGAACGGATTGACCAATCCGGAAAATTTCTGTTGCATCTGAAAGTAGAAACTCGCCCGATTACAACGGTATGCGCACTTTTCCCCTAGGCCGTTCTAGTTATTCGTGTCGAGCATCAGAACTGCGAAAATTTTGAGTTTCTCAAGCGTTTCTTACCTCCAAACTGCCATATCTCGCGAACGGATTGACCAATCCGCAAAATTTCTGTTGCATCTGAAAGTAGAAACACGCCCGATTGCAACGGTATGCGCACTTTTCCCCTGGGCCGTTCTAGTTATTCGTGTCGAGCATCAGAACTGCGAAAATTTTGAGTTTCTCAAGCGTTTCTTATCTCCAAACTGCCATATCTCGCGAACGGATTGATCAATCCGCAAAATTTCTGTTGCATCTGAAAGTAGAAACTCGCCCGATTACAACGGTATGCGCACTTTTCCCCTACGCCGTTCTAGTCATTCGTTTCGAGCATCAGAACTGCGAAAATTTTGAGTTTCTCAAGCGTTTCTTACCTCCAAACTGCCATATCTCGCGAACGGATTGACCAATCCGCAAAATTTCTGTTGCTTCTGAAAGTAGAAACTCGCCCGATTACAACGGTATGCGCACTTTGCCCCTAGGCCGTTCTAGTTATTCGTGTCGAGCATCAGAACTGCGAAAATTTTGAGTTTCTCAAGCGTTTCTTACTTCCAAACTGCCATATCTCGCGAACGGATTGACCAATCCGGAAAATTTCTGTTGCATCTGAAAGTAGAAACTCGCCCGATTGCAACGGTATGCGCAATTTTCCCCTAGGCCGTTCTAGTTATTCGTGTCGAGCATCAGAACTGCGAAAATTTTGAGTTTCTCAAGCGTTTCTTATCTCCAAACTGCCATATCTCGCGAACGGACTGATCAATCCGCAAAATTTCTGTTGCATCTGAAAGTAGAAGCTCGCCCGATTACAACGGTATGCGCACTTTTCCCCTAGGCGGTTCTAGTTATTCGTTTCGAGCATCAGAACTGCGGAAATTTTGAGGTTCTCAAGCGTTTCTTACCTCCAAACTGCCATATCTCGCGAACGGATTGACCAATCCGCATAATTTCTGTTGCATCTGAAAGTAGAAACTCGCCCGATTACAACGGTATGCGTACTTCTCCCCTACGCCGTTCTAGTCATTCGTTTCGAGCATCAGAACTGCGAAAATTTTGAGTTTCTCAAGCGTTTCTTACATCCAAACTGCCATATCTCGCGAACGGATTGACCAATCCGCAAAATTTCTGTTGCTTCTGAAAGTAGAAACTCGCCCGATTACAACGGTATGCGCACTTTTCCCCTAGGCCGTACTAGTTATTCGTTTCGAGCATCAGAATTGCGAAAATTTTGAGTTCCTCAAGCGTTTCTTACCTCCAAACTGCCATATCTCGCGAACGGATTGACCAATCCGCAAAATTTCTGTTGCATCTGAAAGTAGAAACTCGCCCGATTACAACGGTATGCGCACTTTTCCCCTAGGCCGTTCTAGTTATTCGTGTCGAGCATCAGAACTGCGAAAATTTTGAGTTTCTCAAGCGTTTCTTACCTCCAAACTGCCATATCTCGCGAACGGATTGACCAATCCGCAAAATTTCTGTTGCATCTGAAAGTAGAAACTCGCCCGATTACAACGGTATGCGCACTTTTCCCCTAGGCCGTTCTGGTTATTCGTGTCGAGCATCAGAACTGCGAAAATTTTGAGTTTCGCAAGCGTTTCTTACTTCCAAACTGCCACATCTCGCGAACGGATCGACCAATCCGCAAAATTTCTGTTGCATCTGAAAGTAGAATCTCGCCCGATTACAACGGTATGCACACTTTGCCCCTAGGCCGTTCTAGTTATTCGTGTCGAGCCTCAGAACTGCGAAAATTTTGAGTTTCTCAAGCGTTTCGTACCTCCAAACTGCCATATCTCGCGAACGGATTGACCAATCCGGAAAATTTCTGTTGCATCTGAAAGTAGAAACTCGCCCGATTACAACGGTATGCGCACTTTTCCCCTAGGCCGTTCTAGTTATTCGTGTCGAGCATCAGAACTGCGAAAATTTTGAGTTTCTCAAGCGTTTCTTACATCCAAACTGCCATATCTCGCGAACGGATTGACCAATCCGCAAAATTTCTGTTGCTTCTGAAAGTAGAAACTCGCCCGATTACAACGGTATGCGCACTTTTCCCCTAGGCCGTTCTAGTTATTCGTTTCGAGCATCAGAATTGCGAAAATTTTGAGTTCCTCAAGCGTTTCTTACCTCCAAACTGCCATATCTCGCGAACGGATTGACCAATCCGCAAAATTTCAGTTGCATCTGAAAGTAGAAGCTCGCCCGATTACAACGGTATGCGCACTTTTCCCCTAGGCGGTTCTAGTTATTCGTTTCGAGCAGCAGAACTGCGAAAATTTTGAGTTTCTCAAGCGTTTCTTACCTCCAAACTGCCATATCTCGCGAACGGATTGACCAATCCGCATAATTTCTGTTGCATCTGAAAGTAGAAACTCGCCCGATTACAACGGTGTGCGTACTTCTCCCCTACGCCGTTCTAGTCATTCGTTTCGAGCATCAGAACTGCGAAAATTTTGAGTTTCTCAAGCGTTTCTCACCTCCAAACTGCCATATCTCGCGAACGGATTGACCAATCCGCAAAATTTCTGTTGCATCTGAAAGTAGAAACACGCCCGATTGCAACGGTATGCGCACTTTTCCCCTGGGCCGTTCTAGTTATTCGTGTCGAGCATCAGAACTGCGAAAATTTTGAGTTTCTCAAGCGTTTCTTATCTCCAAACTGCCATATCTCGCGAACGGATTGATCAATCCGCAAAATTTCTGTTGCATCTGAAAGTAGAAGCTCGCCCGATTACAAAGGTATGCGCACTTTTCCCCTAGGCGGTTCTAGTTATTCGTTTCGAGCATCAGAACTGCGAAAATTTTGAGTTTCTCAAGCGTTTCTTACCTCCAAACTGCCATATCTCGCGAACGGATTGACCAATCCGCATAATTTCTGTTGCATCTGAAAGTAGAAACTCGCCCGATTACAACGGTGTGCGTACTTCTCCCCTACGCCGTTCTAGTCATTCGTTTCGAGCATCAGAACTGCGAAAATTTTGAGTTTCTCAAGCGTTTCTTACCTCCAAACTGCCATATCTCTCGAACGGATTGACCAATCCGCAAAATTTCTGTTGCTTCTGAAAGTAGAAACTCGCCCGATTACAACGGTATGCGCACTTTGCCCCTAGGCCGTTCTAGTTATTCGTGTCGAGCATCAGAACTGCGAAAATTTTGAGTTTCTCAAGCGTTTCTTACTTCCAAACTGCCATATCTCGCGAACGGATTGACCAATCCGGAAAATTTCTGTTGCATCTGAAAGTAGAAACTCGCCCGATTGCAACGGTATGCGCAATTTTCCCCTAGGCCGTTCTAGTTATTCGTGTCGAGCATCAGAACTGCGAAAATTTTGAGTTTCTCAAGCGTTTCTTATCTCCAAACTGCCATATCTCGCGAACGGACTGATCAATCCGCAAAATTTCTGTTGCATCTGAAAGTAGAAGCTCGCCCGATTACAACGGTATGCGCACTTTTCCCCTAGGCGGTTCTAGTTATTCGTTTCGAGCATCAGAACTGCGGAAATTTTGAGTTTCTCAAGCGTTTCTTACCTCCAAACTGCCATATCTCGCGAACGGATTGACCAATCCGCATAATTTCTGTTGCATCTGAAAGTAGAAACTCGCCCGATTACAACGGTATGCGTACTTCTCCCCTAGGCCGTTCTAGTCATTCGTGTCGAGCATCAGAACTGCGAAAATTTTGAGTTTCTCAAGCGTTTCTTACTTCCAAACTGCCACATCTCGCGAACGGATCGACCAATCCGCAAAATTTCTGTTGCATCTGAAAGTAGAAACTCGCCCGATTACAACGGTATGCGCACTTTTCCCCTAGGCCGTTCTAGTTATTCGTGTCGAGCATCAGAACTGCGAAAATTTTGAGTTTCTCAAGCGTTTCTTACCTCCAAACTGCCATATCTCGCGAACGGATTGACCAATCCGCAAAATTTCTGTTGCATCTGAAAGTAGAAACTCGACCGATTACAACGGTATGCGTATTTTTCCCCTAGGCCGTTCTAGTTACTCGTTTCGAGCATCAGAACTGCGAAAATTTTGAGTTTCTCAAGCGTTTCTTACCTCCAAACTGCCATATCTCGCGAACAGATTGATCAATCCGCAAAATTTCTGTGCCATCTGAAAGTAGAAACTCGCCCGATTACAACGGTATGCGCACTTTGCCCCTAGGCCGTTCTAGTTAATCGTGTCGAGCATCAGAACTGCGAAAATTTTGAGTTTCTCAAGCGTTTCTTACCTCCAAACTGCCATATCTCGCGAACGGATTGACCAATCCGCAAAATTTCTGTTGCATCTGAAAGTAGAAACTCGCCCGATTACAACGCTATGCGCACTTTGCCCCTAGGCCATTCTAGTTATTCGTGTCGAGCATCAGAACTGCGAAAATTTTGAGTTTCTCAATCGTTTCTTACATCCAAACTGCCATATCTCGCGAACGGATTGACCAATCCGCAAAATTTCTGTTGCATCTGAAAGTAGAAACTCGCCCGATTACAACGGTATGCGCACTTTTCCCCTAGGCCGTTCTGGTTATTCGTGTCGAGCATCAGAACTGCGAAAATTTTGAGTTTCGCAAGCGTTTCTTACTTCCAAACTGCCACATCTCGCGAACGGATCGACCAATCCGCAAAATTTCTGTTGCATCTGAAAGTAGAATCTCGCCCGATTACAACGCTATGCACACTTTGCCCCTAGGCCGTTCTAGTTATTCGTGTCGAGCATCAGAACTGCGAAAATTTTGAGTTTCTCAAGCGTTTCTTACCTCCAAACTGCCATATCTCGCGAACGGATTGACCAATCCGCAAAATTTCTGTTGCATCTGAAAGTAGAAACACGCCCGATTGCAACGGTATGCGCACTTTTCCCCTGGGCCGTTCTAGTTATTCGTGTCGAGCATCAGAACTACGAAAATTTTGAGTTTCTCAAGCGTTTCTTATCTCCAAACTGCCATATCTCGCGAACGGATTGATCAATCCGCAAAATTTCTGTTGCATCTGAAAGTAGAAGCTCGCCCGATTACAACGGTATGCGCACTTTTCCCCTAGGCGGTTCTAGTTATTCGTTTCGAGCATCAGAACTGCGAAAATTTTGAGTTTCTCAAGCGTTTCTTACCTCCAAACTGCCATATCTCGCGAACGGATTGACCAATCCGCATAATTTCTGTTGCATCTGAAAGTAGAAACTCGCCCGATTACAACGGTGTGCGTACTTCTCCCCTACGCCGTTCTAGTCATTCGTTTCGAGCATCAGAACTGCGAAAATTTTGAGTTTCTCAAGCGTTTCTTACCTCCAAACTGCCATATCTCGCGAACGGATTGACCAATCCGCAAAATTTCTGTTGCTTCTGAAAGTAGAAACTCGCCCGATTACAACGGTATGCGCACTTTGCCCCTAGGCCGTTCTAGTTATTCGTGTCGGGCATCAGAACTGCGAAAATTTTGAGTTTCTCAAGCGTTTCTTACTTCCAAACTGCCATATCTCGCGAACGGATTGACCAATCCGGAAAATTTCTGTTACATCTGAAAGTAGAAACTCGCCCGATTGCAACGGTATGCGCAATTTTCCCCTAGGCCGTTCTAGTTATTCGTGTCGAGCATCAGAACTGCGAGAATTTTGAGTTTCTCAAGCGTTTCTTATCTCCAAACTGCCATATCTCGCGAACGGACTGATCAATCCGCAAAATTTCTGTTGCATCTGAAAGTAGAAGCTCGCCCGATTACAACGGTATGCGCACTTTTCCCCTAGGCGGTTCTAGTTATTCGTTTCGAGCATCAGAACTGCGGAAATTTTGAGTTTCTCAAGCGTTTCTTACATCCAAACTGCCATATCTCGCGAACGGATTGACCAATCCGCATAATTTCTGTTGCATCTGAAAGTAGAAACTCGCCCGATTACAACGGTATGCGTACTTCTCCCCTACGCCGTTCTAGTCATTCGTTTCGAGCATCAGAACTGCGAAAATTTTGAGTTTCTCAAGCGTTTCTTACATCCAAACTGCCATATCTCGCGAACGGATTGACCAATCCGCAAAATTTCTGTTGCTTCTGAAAGTAGAAACTCGCCCGATTACAACGGTATGCGCACTTTGCCCCTAGGCCGTTCTAGTTATTCGTGTCGAGCATCAGAACTGCGAAAATTTTGAGTTTCTCAAGCGTTTCTTACTTCCAAACTGCCATATCTCGCGAACGGATTGACCAATCCGGAAAATTTCTGTTGCATCTGAAAGTAGAAACTCGCCCGATTGCAACGGTATGCGCAATTTTCCCCTAGGCCGTTCTAGTTATTCGTGTCGAGCATCAGAACTGCGAGAATTTTGAGTTTCTCAAGCGTTTCTTATCTCCAAACTGCCATATCTCGCGAACGGACTGATCAATCCGCAAAATTTCTGTTGCATCTGAAAGTAGAAGCTCGCCCGATTACAACGGTATGCGCACTTTTCCCCTAGGCGGTTCTAGTTATTCGTTTCGAGCATCAGAACTGCGGAAATTTTGAGTTTCTCAAGCGTTTCTTACATCCAAACTGCCATATCTCGCGAACGGATTGACCAATCCGCATAATTTCTGTTGCATCTGAAAGTAGAAACTCGCCCGATTACAACGGTATGCGTACTTCTCCCCTACGCCGTTCTAGTCATTCGTTTCGAGCATCAGAACTGCGAAAATTTTGAGTTTCTCAAGCGTTTCTTACATCCAAACTGCCATATCTCGCGAACGGATTGACCAATCCGCAAAATTTCTGTTGCTTCTGAAAGTAGAAACTCGCCCGATTACAACGGTATGCGCACTTTTCCCCTAGGCCGTTCTAGTTATTCGTTTCGAGCATCAGAATTGCGAAAATTTTGAGTTCCTCAAGCGTTTCTTACCTCCAAACTGCCATATCTCGCGAACGGATTGACCAATCCGCAAAATTTCTGTTGCATCTGAAAGTAGAAACTCGCCCGATTAGAACGGTATGCGCACTTTTCCCCTAGGCCGTTCTAGTTATTCGTGTCGAGCATCAGAACTGCGAAAATTTTGAGTTTCTCAAGCGTTTCTTACCTCCAAACTGCCATATCTCGCGAACGGATTGACCAATCCGCAAAATTTCTGTTGCATCTGAAAGTAGAAACTCGCCCGATTACAACGCTATGCGCACTTTGCCCCTAGGCCATTCTAGTTATTCGTGTCGAGCATCAGAACTGCGAAAATTTTGAGTTTCTCAAGCGTTTCTTACCTCCAAACTGCCATATCTCGCGAACGGATTGACCAATCCGCAAAATTTCTGTTGCATCTGAAAGTAGAAACTCGCCCGATTACAACGGTATGCGCACTTTTCCCCTAGGCCGTTCTGGTTATTCGTGTCGAGCATCAGAACTGCGAAAATTTTGAGTTTCGCAAGCGTTTCTTACTTCCAAACTGCCACATCTCGCGAACGGATCGACCAATCCGCAAAATTTCTGTTGCATCTGAAAGTAGAATCTCGCCCGATTACAACGGTATGCACACTTTGCCCCTAGGCCGTTCTAGTTATTCGTGTCGAGCATCAGAACTGCGAAAATTTTGAGTTTCTCAAGCGTTTCGTACTTCCAAACTGCCATATCTCGCGAACGGATTGACCAATCCGGAAAATTTCTGTTGCATCTGAAAGTAGAAACTCGCCCGATTACAACGGTATGCGCACTTTTCCCCTAGGCCGTTCTAGTTATTCGTGTCGAGCATCAGAACTGCGAAAATTTTGAGTTTCTCAAGCGTTTCTTACCTCCAAACTGCCATATCTCGCGAACGGATTGACCAATCCGCAAAATTTCTGTTGCTTCTGAAAGTAGAAACTCGCCCGATTACAACGGTATGCGCACTTTGCCCCTAGGCCGTTCTAGTTATTCGTGTCGAGCATCAGAACTGCGAAAATTTTGAGTTTCTCAAGCGTTTCTTACTTCCAAACTGCCATATCTCGCGAACGGATTGACCAATCCGCAAAATTTCTATTGCTTCTGAAAGTAGAAACTCGCCCGATTACAACGGTATGCGCACTTTTCCCCTAGGCCGTTCTAGTTACTCGTTTCGAGCATCAGAACTGCGAAAATTTTGAGTTTCGCAAGCGTTTCTTACTTCCAAACTGCCACATCTCGCGAACGGATCGACCAATCCGCAAAATTTCTGTTGCATCTGAAAGTAGAAACACGCCCGAGTGCAACGGTATGCGCACTTTTCCCCTAGGCCGTTCTAGTTATTCGTGTCGAGCATCAGAACTGCGAAACTTTTGAGTTTCTCAAGCGTTTCTTATCTCCAAACTGCCATATCTCGCGAACGGATTGATCAATCCGCAAAATTTCTGTTGCATCTGAAAGTAGAAGCTCGCCCGATTACTACGGTATGCGCACTTTTCCCCTAGGCGGTTCTAGTTATTCGTTTCGAGCATCAGAACTGCGAAAATTTTGAGTTTCTCAAGCGTTTCTTACCTCCAAACTGCCATATCTCGCGAACGGATTGACCAATCCGCATAATTTCTGTTGCATCTGAAAGTAGAAACTCGCCCGATTACAACGGTGTGCGTACTTCTCCCCTACGCCGTTCTAGTCATTCGTTTCGAGCATCAGAACTGCGAAAATTTTGAGTTTCTCAAGCGTTTCTTACCTCCAAACTGCCATATCTCGCGAACGGATTGACCAATCCGCAAAATTTCTGTTGCTTCTGAAAGTAGAAACTCGCCCGATTACAACGGTATGCGCACTTTGCCCCTAGGCCGTTCTAGTTATTCGTGTCGAGCATCAGAACTGCGAAAATTTTGAGTTTCTCAAGCGTTTCTTACTTCCAAACTGCCATATCTCGCGAACGGATTGACCAATCCGCAAAATTTCTATTGCTTCTGAAAGTAGAAACTCGCCCGATTACAACGGTATGCGCACTTTTCCCCTAGGCCGTTCTAGTTACTCGTTTCGAACATCAGAACTGCGAAAATTTTGAGTTTCGCAAGCGTTTCTTACTTCCAAACTGCCACATCTCGCGAACGGATCGACCAATCCGCAAAATTTCTGTTGCATCTGAAAGTACAATCTCGCCCGATTACAACGGTATGCGCACTTTGCCCCTAGGCCGTTCTAGTTATTCGTGTCGAGCATCAGAACTGCGAAAATTTTGAGTTTCTCAAGCGTTTCTTACCTCCAAACTGCCATATCTCGCGAACGGATTGACCAATCCGCAAAATTTCTGTTGCATCTGAAAGTAGAAACTCGCCCGATTACAACGGTATGCGCACTTTTCCCCTAGGCCGTTCTAGTTATTCGTTTCGAGCATCAGAAATGCGAAAATTTTGAGGTTCTCAAGCGTTTCTTAAATCCAAACGGCCATATCTCGCGAACGGATTGACCAATCCGCAAAATTTCTGTTGCATCTGAAAATAGAAACTCGCCCGATTACAACGGTATGCGCACTTTTCCACTAGGCCGTTCTAGTTATTCGTTTCGAGCATCAGAACTGCCAAAATTTTGAGGTTCTCAAGCGTTTCTTACTTCCAAACTGCCATATCTCGCGAACGGATTGACCAATCCGGAAAATTTCTGTTGCATCTGAAAGTAGAAACTCGCCCGATTACAACGGTATGCGCACTTTTTCCCTAGGCCGTTCTAGTTATTCGTGTCGAGCATCAGAACTGCGAAAATTTTGAGTTTCTCAAGCGTTTCTTACCTCCAAACTGCCATATCTCGCGAACGGATTGACCAATCCGTAAAATTTCTGTTGCATCTGAAAGTAGAAACTCGCCCGATTACAACGGTATGCGCACTTTTCCCCTAGGCCGTTCTAGTTATTCGTTTCGAGCATCAGAAATGCGAAAATTTTGAGGTTCTCAAGCGTTTCTTAAATCCAAACGGCCATATCTCGCGAACGGATTGACCAATCCGCACAATTTCTGTTGCATCTGAAAATAGAAACTCGCCCGATTACAACGGTATGCGTACTTCTCCCCTAGGCCGTTCTAGTCATTCGTGTCGAGCATCAGAACTGCGAAAATTTTGAGTTTC
>NW_027478890.1:300000-400869 GCF_051014685.1 Ptiloglossa arizonensis | reverse complement strand
CCCATAGCCGCGCCGGAGGCACGGCCCTGGGACCGTGCCGTCGGCGCGGCCGCACCCCGGCTCGTACGCTCCCGAGGGCGGCTCTGGCCTCTCCGCCCTCGAGAGCGTCGCCGTCCCTTATTCCTCCCACCCCTCAGACGACGGGCGGTGGCACGAGCCTCAAGGGCTACGCACCCCCGCCCGCCGCTCTCAGGGTGGCCTCCCCAGCCCTTCCGGAGGCCCACCCGCCCCCGGCCTCGGACGAGGCCTCGCTCGCGGTCTCCCGCTCTCGCGAATGCGGCTCGCGGCCTCCTTCCGCGAGATTACCTCCTCGCAGAAGGAGGCCACGGCCCGCCACTTCGTCTCGCTGCCGAGCATGGCCTGTACCACGCCCGGCAGCGATAGGTCCGCCCCAATCACGGCCGTGAGGACACGGCGCTCCACCCCCCAGGCCGGACACACCTCGAGGGTGTGTTGCGCCGTGTCCTCGTCCGCTGGACAGTGCCAGCAGCGCGCCGCCTCTTCCACACCGATCCGGCACAGGTACTGACCGAAGCATCCGTGCCCGGACAGCACCTGCACCAACCGGTAGGTGAGTGAGCCGAAGCGCCTACCCAGCCACTCAAACAGGACCGGCCGGATAGCCCGGACAGTCCTCTGGCCGAACAACGGCTCGGCCAGCCGCTGCTGCCAAAGCTGCAGCATGGACTCCCGGGCCTGGCGCCTCAGGGCCTCCACCTCGCAGCCCGCCAGGACCACCCCATCCTCGCGGGCGCGCATGCGGCCCTCGTAGAAAGCCGCATGCGCGCCCGCGATCAAGTCCGCCGGGGGTAGCCCTGACAGGACGCTCGCCGCCTCATACGAAACGGTCCGGTACCCCCGGGCGATCCGCAGTGCAAGCCGCCTTTGAACCCGGCGCAGCAATACCTTGCTGCGCCGGGAGGCGGCCAGGTCGCCCGCCCAAACGGGGGCCCTGTATAGGGCCACCGAGTGGACCATTCCCGCGTAGAGGCGGCGAACCCGGTCACTCGGGCCCCGCAGGTTGGGGAGGATACGGCCCAAAGCGCCAACTATCCTCTCCAACCGCGGGGCCAGGGCCCGGAAATGGCCCTCGAAGCGCCAGTGGCTGTCGAGGTGAAGTCCCAGATATTTCATCTGAGACCTCACCTCGACGTCTGTCTCACCCACCCGGATCAGGGGGGGAGGCGGCTCTCCCCGGGGTCTATACATCCCGAGTACCTCGGTTTTGTGGAGAGCCACCTCCAAACCGATCCCCCTGATCCGGGAGACGACGCGCCGGACACCGTCCTCGGCGGCCCGAACAGCCCCCCTCCAGTCCCCCCCGACGGCCAACAACAAGGTGTCGTCCGCGTAACATGTCAGACTGACGCCGTCGGGGAGGTCTTCGGCCCGCAGGACGGTGTCGTACCCGAGGTTCCACAGCAGGGGTCCTAACACCGACCCCTGCGGAACCCCGGAGTACACCGCTCTCCTCTCCGTCCCGCACCGGCCCGGATACTCGATCCACCTGTCGCGGAGGTAGTCCTCGACGACTGCCCTAAGGTAGGCGGGGACTCGATGTTCCTCAAGCCCCCGCCTAATCGCCGCCCAGGGTAGGGTGTTAAACGCATTGGCGATGTCCAAGGACACCGCCAATGCCACCCCACCCCGGGAGACCGCCGAGGCCGAGAGGGACCGGACGCGTCGAATCGCGTCGATCGTCGACCGGCCCTCCCGGAACCCGAACTGGCACTCCGCCAGCCCGGGCCCACCCCGCGACAGGTGCCCGACGATGCGGGCCGCCACGACTCTTTCTAGGAGCTTGCCCACATCGTCGAGCAGGCAAATCGGCCGGTACGCTGACGGAGAGTCCGCGGGCCTACCCTCTTTCCGGAGGAGGACCATTCGGGCCACCTTCCATGCGGAGGGGAATCGCCCGGCCTCCAGGCAGCGGTCGAATAGCTCCCGGAGGCCGTCACCCAGGACGTCCGCGGCCAAGACCAAGACTCGGCCGGGCACTCCCGAAGGACCCGGGGCAGTATCCTTCGCCCCGAGTCTTCGGATGGCCGCGGCTAGCTCCCCAGCCGAGACCCCCAGCTCCGCGGACCAGGTGGTCGGGTCCGCAGAGGGACGTGGCCCGCTCTCCCCCACGATCGGGAAGAGCGTGTCGACCACGTCCCTCAAGAGCTGGGGGTCGAGACCCTCGGTGATCGGGGGCGCCCATGGCCGGAGTTTATTCAGAACTATCCGGTATGGGCGCCCCCATGGATCCCGCTCGAGGGTCTCGAGGAGCTCCTTCCAGCTCTGGGCCTTGGCCCGTTTGATGGCGACCTGCAGAGCCCTCTTTCCCGCGCGATAGGACTCGTACAGTTCCGCCGCCCTAGCCCGCGCGCCGTCGTCGCCGTTCCGTCCGGCCCGACGACGCGCGCGGGTGTACTGGCGTCGGGCCCGGACGCATGCTGTCCGCAATTCCCCGATTTCGCCCGACCACCAGTACACCGCCCGACGAGGAGACCGCGGCCCGGCCCGGGGCATCGCCGCGTCGCAAATGCGCGCGACGGCGCTCCCGAGCCGAGCCACGGCCCCCTCCAGGTCGGGCAGCCTGGTCTCCCGTCGAGGCCAGGTTTCGGCCAGAGCGGCTGCCACCAGGACGTCCTTGTCAAGGCGCCGAAGCGCCCATCTGCGTGGTGGTGGTGGGGCGCTACCCGCTCCCGGGCGGAGGTGTCGGTGCGGGGCCGCGGCGGCCTCGGGGGAGGTCAAGACCACGCGGATATACCGGTGGTCCGATAATGTCTCCTCCCCCACCACCACGTCCCACCCGGACACCATACGCGCGGCGCCGGGGGATCCAAACGTCAAATCCACTATGGACCCTCCCCCGCGCCGCACGCACGTCAGCTCCGACCCCCGGTTAATCAACCGGAGGTCGAAGCCCGCCGCCCAGTCGCCCAGAGCCTCGCCCCTCCGATTGGTCCTGGGGGACCCCCATGCCACAGACCAGGCATTGAAGTCCCCCAGGACCAGCACCGGCCGGGGCGCAATCCTTGTGAGGCACGCCCCCACCCCGGCCAAGTACTGCTCGAAGGCAGCAAGGCCGCAGTTGGGCGAAACGTAGCACCCCACCACGGCGACTCCCCCCCACTGGACGGCGACGAATCCCGCCCCGTTCTCCAGTAAGGAGAACGGAGGGGACCCGTCACCGCCCTGCCACACAGCCGCCACCAAGCCGGCCGCATCCCCCATCCAATGCGGATGGTCGGGGACGCGGTACGGCTCGGCGGCGACTGCCAGACCACCCCCCCACTCCGCCAGCGTCTGACACATCAGGTCCTGCGCTGCACGGCAGTGGTTGAGGTTGGCCTGCAGGAGGAGGCGGGGAGCCATTATTTGATGGCCTCCTCACCGCCTCCTGGTGGCACCTCCGTGAGGACGGCGGCGGGGCCGATGTCCACCTCCATCGCGGACACCAACGCCGTCGCCGCCTCCGACCTCTTCCTTGCGACCGTCGCGTCGGTCGCGGCCAGGTCCGCGGGCGCCGCGGCGCTCGCAGCTGGGGCCGCTCTCACCGGCGCCGGGAGCGGCCCCGGCGCCCCTCTCCTCTGCCCTCGTCGGGATGGGGGGGTACATTGCTTCCCCCCCATTCGGTGCGCGGCTGGTCTCCCCATGTCCGCACACAGCGGGCACTTGGGGGCCGCCGCGCAGTGGCTCGCGCGGTGGCCTTCGGCACCGCAGCGGTAACAAGTACCGCTGCGGTCCACCGCGGAGGTGCACCGCTGCCTGACATGGCCCGTCTCCAGACAGCGGTAGCACTGGAGTGGGCGTTGGGCGAGGACCTCGATCCTCGCCGACACCCACCCCACCACGATCCTCCCGACTGCTTCTAACTTCCGGGCAGCCGGAAGAGGGCACCGTGCCCACACCGCTCCCAGGCCGGTGGAGGACCGCCGGACCTCCCCGGTCCGGATGTCCCCCTCAGAGCAGCCACCGGCCTGGGCCAGCGCCCTGGCCACCTCCTCCCGGGTGACCGAGTCGTCCAGCCCACAAACGCGTAGCTCCGCGCTCTTTGTGGGCCGGGCGACCCTGACACCCCGGGGTGCCAAGGCCTCGCCCAGCTTTTCGGCCAGTCGGTCCGCCCTGGCTGCGTTGTCGGGGCCGCTCACGCGCAGCATGAGCGCCCCCGTCACCGCCCATCTCGGGCGGACCGACTCGATGGCGAGTGCGGCCAAGGATATCTTTTCCTTGGCCGCTGCCATCACCTCCCCGTAGGAGACGCCCCCCCCCTCCGGGACGGTCAGCATGACTGCTGCCGTTGAAGGGGGGCGTCCCAGACGGGGCTTCGCCCTCCCCGCCTTTCCGTCCCTCTTCGGGGCAACCGGCGGGGGAGGCGGCGGCACCCGGGCCGCCCTCCTCGCCGTCCTTCCCGCCCTTCGGCCCAGGACCTCGGTCCACAAGGGACCGGATGGGGGCGGCGGCGGAGGCATTTGTGCCCCCGCCGTCGCCCCCACCACGGCACCCTTGCCCTTCGTCTTTGCCGCAGGGCCCGGAACCGCGATGGCCCCCCCCTGCGGTCCCCCGCCCCCCGGTTGTTTCCCGGGCCCGGTCCTCGGTCCCGCCGGCGCTCCGCCCTTGGGGCGAAGCGCCGCCCGGATTTCGCCGCGGATGACGGCCATCATGGCCGCCATCTTGGCGTCCATGAGGAGCTCGATGCTCCTCATGGACGTCGCTGGTGTGGGGGGAGCTCCCGCCTTCCCCCTCCCACACGTGCAGTCGCCCGTCGGCCCCGGATGAGGGCGCCTCCTAAGGGCGTCCGTCTCCCTCCGCGAGCACGCAAGCTCGTCTTTCAGAGCCTCCACACGCTGCCTCAATTGGGCGTTCGTGTACTCCAAGGCAGCTGGGACACGTCGTCCCAGCTCCTGGAGAGCCCTCCGCGCCTCCGTCGCGGCCTGGCCAACCGACCTCGCGGAGGCTGTAGTCAGCCCCCGCGAGGTGGCGGCCACCTTCTCAATAGACCTCAGGGACGAGGCAATACGGGCCGATACATGGGCCGTATCCTCGTCCCTGAGGTCCTCCTCCCCGTCGCTCACCGTGAGCAACGGTGGAGCAGCGGACGTGGACGGAGCTTCCTCCGTCCTCCGCCCCTCCACCGTCCTGCGCCTCTTTACGCCCGCGGCGCTGGTCGCGGACGCCAGGGACGAGACCGACGCCGTCTCGTCCCCCTCCTCGAACGGCGCCGGGTGGGGCACGAGTGCCCCCTCCGTCGCCACCCCTCGCGCCACACGCACCGTCCCCCCTCCCCCTTTTTTTTTTTTTAGAATTAGTTTTTTCCATTTTGGATCCCACGAGTTGGTCGGAACGTAAGTCGACCCGGGCAGAGCCGCCATACCCGGGCAGGCCTAAATACTCCGGGGGGTCGGCAGGTACCCCGGAGTTGTTGGCCGCTTGGGATTGGGGCCTCCCCCCCAACCACGCATCCCATCACCGCGCACCGTAGCTTAGGATTGGAGGGCAATTTATAGAGTTACCATCCTCGCGGCCCGGGCGGTAAAGCCAAGGCCCCCGTCCCTCCTGCCGTCACGTACCACTCTCAAAGCCAAAAGAGGAATTGGGAGTGGGTCGTTGCGACGACCAACAGGAGTCTTACGGTGTGGTTTGGCATCGGGCACCTCGGGTTTGCCAGTCCCGTACTGTAGCAACAAGCTACAGCCCCTGAGGGATCCCCTCGAAACTTAGACTCACATCGAACAAAATCCACCTACGATTCCCTTCTTCTCTTCTTCTCTTCTACAAACACCTCCAATCCCAGAACATATTATCTTCCTTCTAACCCTTGTGTGTTCGTCCACCGAGTACGTTAGCTCCCCGTCGTCGTACAGATCGAACCATCTTCTCTGCCACCTCTTGGTCCGATTCAGGGGATTCGAGAAGTCCCAGCCGGGGGCGACGAACAGGTATCCGCATTTTGAAATCTTCCTCGTGGCCCTGTTGCATTCCAGAGCCTCCGCGCTGTGCTCCTCCTTCTGCTTGAAGCAGCTGCTGCACTTGCTCTTGTTGAATATGTTCGGCGCGAACTTCCTGCACTCGGCGCCGGTGCCACGGACGCCCGCCTTGCCGCCCGACATCGCGACACGTGCGAATTAACCGCGACGACCGGACAGCATCGTTCGCCTCTCGTCCCCTTCCCTTCGTCCGCCGTTACGAACCACGGCAAGCTTCTCCGCGTGTTCGATTCCTCTTCTTCCGCTGTTGCGCCCGTCCCGGAACAACAAGTTTTATTTATTTACGCGCGATTTCGTTCCGTTGATACGCGCATATGATACGCGCGGACGCGTCACCGAGTAGTCGCCGGCCAGTCTTCGTGCCCGTTACATTAACGGATCGAGTTAACAGGATTTCGTATTCTCGTTCCGAGCAAGGATCACACTTCGGGTATTCGTTCCTTTTTACTCGGTGACGTCGGCGAGAATCTCGCGATATATCGATTCCCGCTACCGCGATCGAATGGAACGCGCCAATTTGTCGAAAGTACCGCGTATCGCGATAATCCGATAATCCGATAATCCGATAATCCGATAATCCGATAATCCGATAATCCGCGGGGCACTTCCGCCCAGTGTGTTCCGTCCCGCTTTTTGTTTACACGACCGGGACGAGTATACGAGACAAGGACTCGTCGGAATTTCGTAATGAATACGTAATGAATACGCGAGCGCGTCGCGCGTCGCGCGTGTTTACGATGTGTTTATGTCACGAGGACGGAAGGGAAACACGCGCGTATACGATGCTGTTGTCAACATCGACGCGATTCGTTCGCGAAACGATCGTTCCGAATCCGATAGCAGGTGACTGTTCTCTGTCCTTGTTTTCCGCCGTTTGTTCGCCCGTGCCCCGCGGTCCGTGTTTCTTGTTGACAATCTTTTCTCCGTGACCTGCTCCGAAAGAGCACGTGGATCGAACGCGACACTCCGAATCACACGAAGCTATTTATAGACACACCCGCGTGCACCCGTAGTTAACGTGTCGCAGCACCGTTCACCGATGAACTCTCGATTGTTCAACGAATCGAATCGAACCCTCGTACGCACGTGCGTGCGATTCGCGTGTACGGGTCTTACCTTTTTAATGCAAACAACCCAACGACCCGATACGCACCACACCGTCCTTCTCCTGTCCTTGTTTTCCGCCGTTCGCTCGTGCCCCGCGGTCCGTGTTTCTTGTTGACAATCTTTTCTCCGTGACCTGCTCCGAAAGAGCACGTGGATCAAACGCGACACTCCGAATCACACGAAGCTATTTATAGACACACCCGCGTGCACCCGTAGTTAACGTGTCACAGCACCGTTCACCGATGATCTCTCGATTGTTCAACGAATCAAAACCCTCGTACGCACGTGCGTGCGGTTCGCGTGTACGGGTCCTACCTTTTCAATGCGAACAACACAACACAACGTCAACACAACGTCCCGCCGTCCCGACACGCCGCACACGTCCGTCTCCGTCGGCTGCCGGCGCACGACTCCATACGTTATACGTTACACGTTATACGTTATACGTTATACGTTATACGTTATACGCTATACGTTATACGTTATACGTTATACGTTATACGTTATGCGGTATACGTTATACGTTATACGTGTTACGTCATCCGTTATACGTTATACGTTATACGTTATACGTAATGCGTTATCCGTTATACGTTATACGTTATCCGTTATACGTTATACGTTATACGTTATACGTTATACGTTATACGTTATACGTTATACGTTTTACGTTATACGTTATGCGTTATACGTTATACGTTATACGTAATACGTTTTACGTTATACGTTATACGTTATACGTTATACGTTATACGTTATACGTTATACGTTATACGTTACACGTTATACGTTACACGTTATACGTTATACGTTATACGTGTTACGTCATCCGTTATACGTTATACGTTATACGTTATACGCAATGCGTTATCCGTTATACGTTATACGTTATCCGTTATACGTTATACGTTTTACGTTATACGTTATGCGTTATACGTTATACGTTATACGTTATACGTTTTACGTTATACGTTATACGTTATACGTTATACGTTATACGTTATACGTTATACGTTATACGCTATACGTTATACGTTATACGTTATACGTTATACGTTATACGTTATACGTTATACGCTATACGTTATACGTTATACGTTATACGTTATACGTTATGCGGTATACGTTATACGTTATACGTGTTACGTCATCCGTTATACGTTATACGTTATACGTTATACGTAATGCGTTATCCGTTATACGTTATACGTTATCCGTTATACGTTATACGTTATACGTTACACGTTATACGTTATACGTTATACGTTATACGTTATACGTTATACGTTATACGTTATACGTTATACGTTATACGTTATACGTTATACGTTATACGTTATACGTTATACGTTATACGTTATACGTTATACGTTATACGTTATACGTTATACGTTATACGTTATACGTTATACGCTATACGTTATACGTTATACGTTATACGTTATACGTTATACGTTATACGTTATACGTTATACGTTATACGTTATACGTTATACGTTATACGTTATACGTTATACGTTATACGTTATACGTTATACGTTACACGTTATACGTTATACGTTATACGTTATACGTTATACGCTATACGTTATACGTTATACGTTATACGCTATACGTTATACGTTATACGTTATACGTTATACGTTATGCGGTATACGTTATACGTTATACGTGTTACGTCATCCGTTATACGTTATACGTTATACGTTATACGTAATGCGTTATCCGTTATACGTTATACGTTATCCGTTATACGTTATACGTTATACGTTACACGTTATACGTTATACGTTATACGTTATACGTTATACGTTATACGTTATACGTTATACGTCATACGTTACACGGTATACGTTATACGTTATACGTTAGACGTTATACGTTATACGTTATACGTTATACGTTATACGTTATACGTTATACGTTATACGTTATACGTTATACGTTATACGTTATACGTTATACGCTATACGTTATACGTTATACGTTATACGTTATACGTTATACTTTATACGTGTTACGTCATCCGTTATACGTTATACGTTATACGTTATACGTAATGCGTTATCCGTTATACGTTATACGTTATCCGTTATACGTTATACGTTATACGTTATACGTTATACGTTATACGTTATACGTTATACGTTATACGTTATACGTTATACGTTATACGTTATACGTTATACGTTATACGTTATACGTTATACGTTATACGTTATACGTTCTACGTTCTACGTTATACGTTCTACGTTCTACGTTATACGTTATACGTTGTACGTTATACGTTATACGTTATACGTTATACGTTAAACGTTATACGTTATACGTTATACGTTATACGTTAAACGTTATACGTTATACGTTATACGTTATACGTTATACGTTATACGTTATCCGTTATACGTTATACGTTATACGTTACACGTTATACGTTATACGTTATACGTTATACGTTATGCGGTATACGTTATACGTTATACGTGTTACGTCATCCGTTATACGTTATACGTTAAACGTTATACGTAATGCGTTATCCGTTATACGTTATACGTTATCCGTTATACGTTATACGTTATACGTTACACGTTATACGTTATACGTTATACGTTATACGTTATACGTTATACGTTATACGTTATACGTTATACGTTATACGTTATGCGTTATACGTTATACGTTATACGTTTTACGTTATACGTTATGCGTTATACGTTATACGTTATACGTTATACGTTATACGTTATACGTTATACGTTATACGTTATACGTTAAACGTTATACGTTATACGTTATACGTTATACGTTATACGTTATACGTTATACGTTATACGTTATACGTTATACGTTATACGTTATACGTTATACGTTATACGTTATACGTTATACGTTATACGTTATACGTTATACGTTATACGTTAAACGTTATACGTTATACGTTATACGTTATACGTTAAACGTTATACGTTATACGTTATACGTTATAAGTTATACGTTATACGTTATACGTTATACGTTATACGTTATACGTTATACGTTATACGTTATACGTTATACGTTATACGTTATACGTTATACGTTATACGTTATACGTTATACGCTATACGTTATACGTTATACGTTATACGTTATACGTTATGCGGTATACGTTATACGTTATACGTGTTACGTCATCCGTTATACGTTATACGTTACACGTTATACGTAATGCGTTATCCGTTATACGTTATACGTTATCCGTTATACGTTATACGTTATACGTTACACGTTATACGTTATACGTTATACGTTATACGTTATACGTTATACGTTATACGTTATACGTTATACGTTATACGTTATACGTTATACGTTATACGTTATACGTTATACGTTATACGTTATACGTTATACGTTATACGTTATACGTTATACGTTATACGTTATACGTTATACGTTATACGTTATACGTTATACGTTATACGTTATACGTTACACGTTATACGTTATACGTTATACGTTATACGTTATACGCTATACGTTATACGTTATACGTTATACGTTATACGTTATGCGGTATACGTTATACGTTATACGTGTTACGTCATCCGTTATACGTTATACGTTATACGTTATACGTTATACGTTATACGTTATACGTTATACGTTATACGTTATACGTTATACGTTATACGTTATACGTTATACGTTATACGTTATGCGTTATACGTTATACGTTATACGTTATACGTTATACGTTATACGTTATACGTTATACGTTATACGTTAAACGTTATGCGTTATACGTTATACGTTATACGTTTTACGTTATACGTTATGCGTTATACGTTATACGTTATACGTTATACGTTATACGTTATACGTTATACGTTATACGTTATACGTTAAACGTTATACGTTATACGTTATACGTTATACGTTATACGTTATACGTTATACGTTATACGTTATACGTTATACGTTATACGTTATACGTTATACGTTATACGTTATACGTTATACGTTATACGTTATACGTTATACGTTATACGTTATACGTTAAACGTTATACGTTATACGTTATACGTTATACGTTAAACGTTATACGTTATACGTTATACGTTATAAGTTATACGTTATACGTTATACGTTATACGTTATACGTTATACGTTATACGTTATACGTTATACGTTATACGTTATACGTTATACGTTATACGTTATACGTTATACGTTATACGCTATACGTTATACGTTATACGTTATACGTTATACGTTATGCGGTATACGTTATACGTTATACGTGTTACGTCATCCGTTATACGTTATACGTTACACGTTATACGTAATGCGTTATCCGTTATACGTTATACGTTATCCGTTATACGTTATACGTTATACGTTACACGTTATACGTTATACGTTATACGTTATACGTTATACGTTATACGTTATACGTTATACGTTATACGTTATACGTTATACGTTATACGTTGTACGTTATACGTTATTTGTTTATACGTTATACGTTATACGTTATACGTTATACGTTATACGTTATACGTTATACGTTATACGTTATACGTTATACGTTATACGTTATACGTTATACGTTATACGTTATACGTTATACGTTACACGTTATACGTTATACGTTATACGTTATACGTTATACGCTATACGTTATACGTTATACGTTATACGTTATACGTTATGCGGTATACGTTATACGTTATACGTGTTACGTCATCCGTTATACGTTATACGTTATACGTTATACGTAATGCGTTATCCGTTATACGTTATACGTTATCCGTTATACGTTATACGTTATACGTTACACGTTATACGTTATACGTTATACGTTATACGTTATACGTTATACGTTATACGTTATACGTTATACGTTATACGTTATACGTTATACGTTATACGTTATACGTTATACGTTATACGTTATACGTTATACGTTATACGTTATACGTTATACGTTATACGTTATACGTTATACGTTATACGTTATACGTTATACGTTATACGTTATACGTTATACGTTATACGTTATACGTTATACGTTATACGTTATACGTTAAACGTTATACGTTACACGTTATACGTTATACGTTATACGTTATACGTTATACCTTATACGTCATACGTTATACGTTATACGTTATACGTTATACGTTATACGTTATACGTTATGCGTTATACGTTATACGTTATGCGTTATACGTTATACCTTATACGTTATACGTTTTACGTTATACGTTATGCGTTATACGTTATACGTTATACGTTATACGTTATACGTTATACGTTATACGTTATACGTTAAACGTTATACGTTATACGTTATACGTTATACGTTATGAGGTATACGTTATACGTTATACGTGTTACGTCATCCGTTATACGTTATACGTTATACGTTATACGCAATGCGTTATCCGTTATACGTTATACGTTATCCGTTATACGTTATACGTTATACGTTACACGTTATACGTTACACGTTATACGTTATACGTTATACGTTATACGTTATACGTTATACGTTATACGTTATACGTTATACGTTATACGTTATACGTTATACGTTATACGTTATACGTTATACGTTATACGTTATACGTTGTACGTTATACGTTGTACGTTATACGTTATACGTTATACGTTATACGTTATACGTTATACGTTATACGTTATACGTTATACGTTATACGTTATACGTTAAACGTTATACGTTATACGTTATACGTTATACGTTATACGTTATACGTTATACGTTATACGTTATACGTTATACGTTATACGTTATACGTTATACGTTATACGTTATACGTTATACGTTATACGTTATACATTATACGTTATACGTTATACGTTAAACGTTATACGTTATACGTTATACGTTATACGTTAAACGTTATACGTTATACGTTATACGTTATACGTTATACGTTATACGTTATACGTTATACGTTATACGTTATACGTTATACGTTATACGTTATACGTTATACGTTAGACGTTATACGTTATACGTTATACGTTATACGTTATACGTTATACGTTATACGTTATACGTTATACGTTATACGCTATACGTTATACGTTATACGTTATACGTTATACGTTATGCGGTATACGTTATACGTTATACGTGTTACGTCATCCATTATACGTTATACGTTATACGTTATACGTAATGCGTTATCCGTTATACGTTATACGTTATCCATTATACGTTATACGTTATACGTTACACGTTATACGTTGTACGTTATACGTTATACGTTATCCGTTATACGTTATACGTTATACGTTACACGTTATACGTTATACGTTATACGTTATACGTTATACGTTATACGTTATACGTTATACGTTATACGTTATACGTTATACGTTATACGTTATACGTTATACGTTATACGTTATACGTTATACGTTATACGTTATACGTTATACGTTATACGTTATACGTTATACGTTATACGTTATACGTTATACGTTTTACGTTATAGGTTTTGCGTTATACGTTATACGTGTTACCTTATACGTTGTACGTTATACGTTATACGTTATGCGGTATACGCTATACGTTATACGTGTTACGTCATCCGTTATACGTTATACGTTATACGTTATACGTTATACGTAATGCGTTATCCGTTATACGTTATACGTTATACGTTATACGTTATACGCTATACGTTATACGTTATACGTTATACGTTATACGTTATGCGGTATACGTTATACGTTATACGTTATACGTTATACGTTATACGTTATACGTTATACGTTATACGTTATACGTTATACGTTATACGTTATACGTTATACGTTATACGTTATGCGGTATACGTTATACGTTATACGTGTTACGTCATCCGTTATACGTTATACGTTAAACGTTATACGTAATGCGTTATCCGTTATACGTTATACGTTATCCGTTATACGTTATACGTTATACGTTATACGTTATACGTTATACGTTATACGTTCTACGTTATACGTTATACGTTATACGTTGTACGTTATACGTTATACGTTATACGTTATACGTTAAACGTTATACGTTATACGTTATACGTTATACGTTAAACGTTATACGCTATACGTTATACGTTATACGTTATACGTTATACGTTATACGTTATACGTTATACGTTATACGTTATACGTTATACGTTATACGTTATACGTTATACGTTATACGTTATACGTTATACGTTATACGTTATACGTTATACGTTATACGTTATACGTTATACGTTATACGTTATACGTTATACGTTATACGTTATACGTTATACGTTACACGTTATACGTTATACGTTATACGTTATACGTTATACGCTATACGTTATACGTTATACGTTATACGTTATACGTTATGCGGTATACGTTATACGTTATACGTGTTACGTCATCCGTTATACGTTATACGTTATACGTTATACGTAATGCGTTATCCGTTATACGTTATACGTTATCCGTTATACGTTATACGTTATACGTTATACGTTATACGTTATACGTTATACGTTATACGTTTTACGTTATACGTTATGCGTTATACGTTATACGTTATACGTTATACGTTTTACGTTATACGTTATACGTTATACGTTATACGTTATACGTTATACGTTATACGTTATACGTTATACGTTACACGTTATACGTTACACGTTATACGTTATACGTTATACGTGTTACGTCATCCGTTATACGTTATACGTTATACGTTATACGCAATGCGTTATCCGTTATACGTTATACGTTATCCGTTATACGTTATACGTTTTACGTTATACGTTATGCGTTATACGTTATACGTTATACGTTATACGTTTTACGTTATACGTTATACGTTATACGTTATACGTTATACGTTATACGTTATACGTTATACGCTATACGTTATACGTTATACGTTATACGTTATACGTTATACGTTATACGTTATACGCTATACGTTATACGTTATACGTTATACGTTATACGTTATGCGGTATACGTTATACGTTATACGTGTTACGTCATCCGTTATACGTTATACGTTATACGTTATACGTAATGCGTTATCCGTTATACGTTATACGTTATCCGTTATACGTTATACGTTATACGTTACACGTTATACGTTATACGTTATACGTTATACGTTATACGTTATACGTTATACGTTATACGTTATACGTTATACGTTATACGTTATACGTTATACGTTATACGTTATACGTTATACGTTATACGTTATACGTTATACGTTATACGTTATACGTTATACGTTATACGTTATACGTTATACGCTATACGTTATACGTTATACGTTATACGTTATACGTTATACGTTATACGTTATACGTTATACGTTATACGTTATACGTTATACGTTATACGTTATACGTTATACGTTATACGTTATACGTTATACGTTATACGTTATACGTTACACGTTATACGTTATACGTTATACGTTATACGTTATACGCTATACGTTATACGTTATACGTTATACGTTATACGTTATGCGGTATACGTTATACGTTATACGTGTTACGTCATCCGTTATACGTTATACGTTATACGTTATACGTAATGCGTTATCCGTTATACGTTATACGTTATCCGTTATACGTTATACGTTATACGTTACACGTTATACGTTATACGTTATACGTTATACGTTATACGTTATACGTTATACGTTATACGTTATACGTTATACGTTATTCGTTATACGTTATACGTTATACGTTATACGTTATACGTTATACGTTATACGTTATACGTTATACGTTATACGTTATACGTTATACGTTATACGTTATACGTTATACGTTATACGTTAAACGTTATACGTTATACGTTATACGTTATACGTTATACGTTATACGTTATACGTTATACGTTTTACGTTATACGTTATACGTTATACGTTATACGTTATACGTTATACGTTATAGGTTATACGTTATACGTTATACGTTATACGTTATACGTTATACTTTATACGTTATACGTTATACGTTATACGTTATACGTTATACGTTATACGTTATACGTTATACGTTATACGTTATGCGTTATACGTTATACGTTATACGTTATACGTTTTACGTTATACGTTATACGTTATACGTTATGCGTTATACCCTATACGTTATACGTTATACGTTATACGTTATACGTTATGCGGTATACGTTATACGTTATACGTGTTACGTCATCCGTTATACGTTATACGTTATACGTTATACGTAATGCGTTATCCGTTATACGTTATACGTTATCCGTTATACGTTATACGTTATACGTTACACGTTATACGTTATACGTTATACGTTATACGTTATACGCTATACGTTATACGTTATACGTTATACGTTATACGTTATACGTTATACGTTATACGTTATACGTTATACGTTATACGTTATGCGGTATACGTTATACGTTATACCTGTTACGTCATCCGTTATACGTTGTACGTTAAACGTTATACGTAATGCGTTATCCGTTATACGTTATACGTTATCCGTTATACGTTATACGTTATACGTTACACGTTATACGTTATACGTTATACGTTATACGTTATACGTTATACGTTATACGTTATACGTTATAAGTTATACGGTATACGTTATACGTTATTCGTTATACGTTATACGTTATACGTTATACGTTATACGTTATACGTTATACGTTATACGTTATACGTTATACGTTATACGTTATACGTTATACGTTATACGTTATACGTTATACGCTATACGTTATACGTTATACGTTATACGTTATACGTTATGCGGTATACGTTATACGTTATACGTGTTACGTCATCCGTTATACGTTATACGTTATACGTTATACGTAATGCGTTATCCGTTATACGTTATACGTTATCCGTTATACGTTATACGTTATACGTTACACGTTATACGTTATACGTTATACGTTATACGTTATACGTTATACGTTATACGTTATACGTCATACGTTACACGGTATACGTTATACGTTATACGTTAGACGTTATACGTTATACGTTATACGTTATACGTTATACGTTATACGTTATACGTTATACGTTATACGTTATACGTTATACGTTATACGTTATACGCTATACGTTATACGTTATACGTTATACGTTATACGTTATACTTTATACGTGTTACGTCATCCGTTATACGTTATACGTTATACGTTATACGTAATGCGTTATCCGTTATACGTTATACGTTATCCGTTATACGTTATACGTTATACGTTATACGTTATACGTTATACGTTATACGTTATACGTTATACGTTATACGTTATACGTTATACGTTATACGTTATACGTTATACGTTAGACGTTATACGTTATACGTTATACGTTATACGTTATACGTTATACGTTATACGTTATACGTTATACGCTATACGTTATACGTTGTACGTTATACGTTATACGTTATACGTTATACGTTAAACGTTATACGTGTTACGTCATCCATTATACGTTATACGTTATACGTTATACGTAATGCGTTATCCGTTATACGTTATACGTTATCCGTTATACGTTATACGTTATACGTTACACGTTATACGTTGTACGTTATACGTTATACGTTATCCGTTATACGTTATACGTTATACGTTACACGTTATACGTTATACGTTATACGTTATACGTTATACGTTATACGTTATACGTTATACGTTATACGTTATACGTTATACGTTATACGTTATACGTTATACGTTATACGTTATACGTTATACGTTATACGTTATACGTTATACGTTATACGTTATACGTTATACGTTTTACGTTATAGGTTTTGCGTTATACGTTATACGTGTTACCTTATACGTTGTACGTTATACGTTATACGTTATGCGGTATACGCTATACGTTATACGTGTTACGTCATCCGTTATACGTTATACGTTATACGTTATACGTTATACGTAATGCGTTATCCGTTATACGTTATACGTTATACGTTATACGTTATACGCTATACGTTATACGTTATACGTTATACGTTATACGTTATGCGGTATACGTTATACGTTATACGTTATACGTTATACGTTATACGTTATACGTTATACGTTATACGTTATACGTTATACGTTATACGTTATACGTTATACGTTATACGTTATGCGGTATACGTTATACGTTATACGTGTTACGTCATCCGTTATACGTTATACGTTAAACGTTATACGTAATGCGTTATCCGTTATACGTTATACGTTATCCGTTATACGTTATACGTTATACGTTATACGTTATACGTTATACGTTATACGTTCTACGTTATACGTTATACGTTATACGTTGTACGTTATACGTTATACGTTATACGTTATACGTTAAACGTTATACGTTATACGTTATACGTTATACGTTAAACGTTATACGCTATACGTTATACGTTATACGTTATACGTTATACGTTATACGTTATACGTTATACGTTATACGTTATACGTTATACGTTATACGTTATACGTTATACGTTATACGTTATACGTTATACGTTATACGTTATACGTTATACGTTATACGTTATACGTTATACGTTATACGTTATACGTTATACGTTATACGTTACACGTTATACGTTATACGTTATACGTTATACGTTATACGCTATACGTTATACGTTATACGTTATACGTTATACGTTATGCGGTATACGTTATACGTTATACGTGTTACGTCATCCGTTATACGTTATACGTTATACGTTATACGTAATGCGTTATCCGTTATACGTTATACGTTATCCGTTATACGTTATACGTTATACGTTATACGTTATACGTTATACGTTATACGTTATACGTTTTACGTTATACGTTATGCGTTATACGTTATACGTTATACGTTATACGTTTTACGTTATACGTTATACGTTATACGTTATACGTTATACGTTATACGTTATACGTTATACGTTATACGTTACACGTTATACGTTACACGTTATACGTTATACGTTATACGTGTTACGTCATCCGTTATACGTTATACGTTATACGTTATACGCAATGCGTTATCCGTTATACGTTATACGTTATCCGTTATACGTTATACGTTTTACGTTATACGTTATGCGTTATACGTTATACGTTATACGTTATACGTTTTACGTTATACGTTATACGTTATACGTTATACGTTATACGTTATACGTTATACGTTATACGTTATACGTTATACGTTTTACGTTATACGTTATGCGTTATACGTTATACGTTATACGTTATACGTTTTACGTTATACGTTATACGTTATACGTTATACGTTATACGTTATACGTTATACGTTATACGTTATACGTTATACGTTATACGCTATACGTTATACGTTATACGTTATACGTTATACGTTATACGTTATACGTTATACGCTATACGTTATACGTTATACGTTATACGTTATACGTTATGCGGTATACGTTATACGTTATACGTGTTACGTCATCCGTTATACGTTATACGTTATACGTTATACGTAATGCGTTATCCGTTATACGTTATACGTTATCCGTTATACGTTATACGTTATACGTTACACGTTATACGTTATACGTTATACGTTATACGTTATACGTTATACGTTATACGTTATACGTTATACGTTATACGTTATACGTTATACGTTATACGTTATACGTTATACGTTATACGTTATACGTTATACGTTATACGTTATACGTTATACGTTATACGTTATACGTTATACGCTATACGTTATACGTTATACGTTATACGTTATACGTTATACGTTATACGTTATACGTTATACGTTATACGTTATACGTTATACGTTATACGTTATACGTTATACGTTATACGTTATACGTTATACGTTACACGTTATACGTTATACGTTATACGTTATACGTTATACGCTATACGTTATACGTTATACGTTATACGCTATACGTTATACGTTATACGTTATACGTTATACGTTATGCGGTATACGTTATACGTTATACGTGTTACGTCATCCGTTATACGTTATACGTTATACGTTATACGTAATGCGTTATCCGTTATACGTTATACGTTATCCGTTATACGTTATACGTTATACGTTACACGTTATACGTTATACGTTATACGTTATACGTTATACGTTATACGTTATACGTTATACGTCATACGTTACACGGTATACGTTATACGTTATACGTTAGACGTTATACGTTATACGTTATACGTTATACGTTATACGTTATACGTTATACGTTATACGTTATACGTTATACGTTATACGTTATACGTTATACGCTATACGTTATACGTTATACGTTATACGTTATACGTTATACTTTATACGTGTTACGTCATCCGTTATACGTTATACGTTATACGTTATACGTAATGCGTTATCCGTTATACGTTATACGTTATCCGTTATACGTTATACGTTATACGTTATACGTTATACGTTATACGTTATACGTTATACGTTATACGTTATACGTTATACGTTATACGTTATACGTTATACGTTATACGTTATACGTTATACGTTATACGTTATACGTTCTACGTTCTACGTTATACGTTCTACGTTCTACGTTATACGTTATACGTTGTACGTTATACGTTATACGTTATACGTTATACGTTAAACGTTATACGTTATACGTTATACGTTATACGTTAAACGTTATACGTTATACGTTATACGTTATACGTTATACGTTATACGTTATACGTTATACGTTATACGTTATACGTTACACGTTATACGTTATACGTTATACGTTATACGTTATGCGGTATACGTTATACGTTATACGTGTTACGTCATCCGTTATACGTTATACGTTAAACGTTATACGTAATGCGTTATCCGTTATACGTTATACGTTATCCGTTATACGTTATACGTTATACGTTACACGTTATACGTTATACGTTATACGTTATACGTTATACGTTATACGTTATACGTTATACGTTATACGTTATACGTTATGCGTTATACGTTATACGTTATACGTTTTACGTTATACGTTATGCGTTATACGTTATACGTTATACGTTATACGTTATACGTTATACGTTATACGTTATACGTTATACGTTAAACGTTATACGTTATACGTTATACGTTATACGTTATACGTTATACGTTATACGTTATACGTTATACGTTATACGTTATACGTTATACGTTATACGTTATACGTTATACGTTATACGTTATACGTTATACGTTATACGTTATACGTTAAACGTTATACGTTATACGTTATACGTTATACGTTAAACGTTATACGTTATACGTTATACGTTATAAGTTATACGTTATACGTTATACGTTATACGTTATACGTTATACGTTATACGTTATACGTTATACGTTATACGTTATACGTTATACGTTATACGTTATACGTTATACGTTATACGCTATACGTTATACGTTATACGTTATACGTTATACGTTATGCGGTATACGTTATACGTTATACGTGTTACGTCATCCGTTATACGTTATACGTTACACGTTATACGTAATGCGTTATCCGTTATACGTTATACGTTATCCGTTATACGTTATACGTTATACGTTACACGTTATACGTTATACGTTATACGTTATACGTTATACGTTATACGTTATACGTTATACGTTATACGTTATACGTTATACGTTATACGTTATACGTTATACGTTATACGTTATACGTTATACGTTATACGTTATACGTTATACGTTATACGTTATACGTTATACGTTATACGTTATACGTTATACGTTATACGTTATACGTTATACGTTACACGTTATACGTTATACGTTATACGTTATACGTTATACGCTATACGTTATACGTTATACGTTATACGTTATACGTTATGCGGTATACGTTATACGTTATACGTGTTACGTCATCCGTTATACGTTATACGTTATACGTTATACGTTATACGTTATACGTTATACGTTATACGTTATACGTTATACGTTATACGTTATACGTTATACGTTATACGTTATACGTTATGCGTTATACGTTATACGTTATACGTTATACGTTATACGTTATACGTTATACGTTATACGTTATACGTTAAACGTTATGCGTTATACGTTATACGTTATACGTTTTACGTTATACGTTATGCGTTATACGTTATACGTTATACGTTATACGTTATACGTTATACGTTATACGTTATACGTTATACGTTAAACGTTATACGTTATACGTTATACGTTATACGTTATACGTTATACGTTATACGTTATACGTTATACGTTATACGTTATACGTTATACGTTATACGTTATACGTTATACGTTATACGTTATACGTTATACGTTATACGTTATACGTTATACGTTAAACGTTATACGTTATACGTTATACGTTATACGTTAAACGTTATACGTTATACGTTATACGTTATAAGTTATACGTTATACGTTATACGTTATACGTTATACGTTATACGTTATACGTTATACGTTATACGTTATACGTTATACGTTATACGTTATACGTTATACGTTATACGTTATACGCTATACGTTATACGTTATACGTTATACGTTATACGTTATGCGGTATACGTTATACGTTATACGTGTTACGTCATCCGTTATACGTTATACGTTACACGTTATACGTAATGCGTTATCCGTTATACGTTATACGTTATCCGTTATACGTTATACGTTATACGTTACACGTTATACGTTATACGTTATACGTTATACGTTATACGTTATACGTTATACGTTATACGTTATACGTTATACGTTATACGTTATACGTTGTACGTTATACGTTATTTGTTTATACGTTATACGTTATACGTTATACGTTATACGTTATACGTTATACGTTATACGTTATACGTTATACGTTATACGTTATACGTTATACGTTATACGTTATACGTTATACGTTATACGTTACACGTTATACGTTATACGTTATACGTTATACGTTATACGCTATACGTTATACGTTATACGTTATACGTTATACGTTATGCGGTATACGTTATACGTTATACGTGTTACGTCATCCGTTATACGTTATACGTTATACGTTATACGTAATGCGTTATCCGTTATACGTTATACGTTATCCGTTATACGTTATACGTTATACGTTACACGTTATACGTTATACGTTATACGTTATACGTTATACGTTATACGTTATACGTTATACGTTATACGTTATACGTTATACGTTATACGTTATACGTTATACGTTATACGTTATACGTTATACGTTATACGTTATACGTTATACGTTATACGTTATACGTTATACGTTATACGTTATACGTTATACGTTATACGTTATACGTTATACGTTATACGTTATACGTTATACGTTATACGTTAAACGTTATACGTTACACGTTATACGTTATACGTTATACGTTATACGTTATACCTTATACGTCATACGTTATACGTTATACGTTATACGTTATACGTTATACGTTATACGTTATGCGTTATACGTTATACGTTATGCGTTATACGTTATACCTTATACGTTATACGTTTTACGTTATACGTTATGCGTTATACGTTATACGTTATACGTTATACGTTATACGTTATACGTTATACGTTATACGTTAAACGTTATACGTTATACGTTATACGTTATACGTTATGAGGTATACGTTATACGTTATACGTGTTACGTCATCCGTTATACGTTATACGTTATACGTTATACGCAATGCGTTATCCGTTATACGTTATACGTTATCCGTTATACGTTATACGTTATACGTTACACGTTATACGTTACACGTTATACGTTATACGTTATACGTTATACGTTATACGTTATACGTTATACGTTATACGTTATACGTTATACGTTATACGTTATACGTTATACGTTATACGTTATACGTTATACGTTATACGTTGTACGTTATACGTTGTACGTTATACGTTATACGTTATACGTTATACGTTATACGTTATACGTTATACGTTATACGTTATACGTTATACGTTATACGTTAAACGTTATACGTTATACGTTATACGTTATACGTTATACGTTATACGTTATACGTTATACGTTATACGTTATACGTTATACGTTATACGTTATACGTTATACGTTATACGTTATACGTTATACGTTATACATTATACGTTATACGTTATACGTTAAACGTTATACGTTATACGTTATACGTTATACGTTAAACGTTATACGTTATACGTTATACGTTATACGTTATACGTTATACGTTATACGTTATACGTTATACGTTATACGTTATACGTTATACGTTATACGTTATACGTTAGACGTTATACGTTATACGTTATACGTTATACGTTATACGTTATACGTTATACGTTATACGTTATACGTTATACGCTATACGTTATACGTTATACGTTATACGTTATACGTTATGCGGTATACGTTATACGTTATACGTGTTACGTCATCCATTATACGTTATACGTTATACGTTATACGTAATGCGTTATCCGTTATACGTTATACGTTATCCATTATACGTTATACGTTATACGTTACACGTTATACGTTGTACGTTATACGTTATACGTTATCCGTTATACGTTATACGTTATACGTTACACGTTATACGTTATACGTTATACGTTATACGTTATACGTTATACGTTATACGTTATACGTTATACGTTATACGTTATACGTTATACGTTATACGTTATACGTTATACGTTATACGTTATACGTTATACGTTATACGTTATACGTTATACGTTATACGTTATACGTTATACGTTATACGTTATACGTTTTACGTTATAGGTTTTGCGTTATACGTTATACGTGTTACCTTATACGTTGTACGTTATACGTTATACGTTATGCGGTATACGCTATACGTTATACGTGTTACGTCATCCGTTATACGTTATACGTTATACGTTATACGTTATACGTAATGCGTTATCCGTTATACGTTATACGTTATACGTTATACGTTATACGCTATACGTTATACGTTATACGTTATACGTTATACGTTATGCGGTATACGTTATACGTTATACGTTATACGTTATACGTTATACGTTATACGTTATACGTTATACGTTATACGTTATACGTTATACGTTATACGTTATACGTTATACGTTATGCGGTATACGTTATACGTTATACGTGTTACGTCATCCGTTATACGTTATACGTTAAACGTTATACGTAATGCGTTATCCGTTATACGTTATACGTTATCCGTTATACGTTATACGTTATACGTTATACGTTATACGTTATACGTTATACGTTCTACGTTATACGTTATACGTTATACGTTGTACGTTATACGTTATACGTTATACGTTATACGTTAAACGTTATACGTTATACGTTATACGTTATACGTTAAACGTTATACGCTATACGTTATACGTTATACGTTATACGTTATACGTTATACGTTATACGTTATACGTTATACGTTATACGTTATACGTTATACGTTATACGTTATACGTTATACGTTATACGTTATACGTTATACGTTATACGTTATACGTTATACGTTATACGTTATACGTTATACGTTATACGTTATACGTTATACGTTATACGTTATACGTTACACGTTATACGTTATACGTTATACGTTATACGTTATACGCTATACGTTATACGTTATACGTTATACGTTATACGTTATGCGGTATACGTTATACGTTATACGTGTTACGTCATCCGTTATACGTTATACGTTATACGTTATACGTAATGCGTTATCCGTTATACGTTATACGTTATCCGTTATACGTTATACGTTATACGTTATACGTTATACGTTATACGTTATACGTTATACGTTTTACGTTATACGTTATGCGTTATACGTTATACGTTATACGTTATACGTTTTACGTTATACGTTATACGTTATACGTTATACGTTATACGTTATACGTTATACGTTATACGTTATACGTTACACGTTATACGTTACACGTTATACGTTATACGTTATACGTGTTACGTCATCCGTTATACGTTATACGTTATACGTTATACGCAATGCGTTATCCGTTATACGTTATACGTTATCCGTTATACGTTATACGTTTTACGTTATACGTTATGCGTTATACGTTATACGTTATACGTTATACGTTTTACGTTATACGTTATACGTTATACGTTATACGTTATACGTTATACGTTATACGTTATACGCTATACGTTATACGTTATACGTTATACGTTATACGTTATACGTTATACGTTATACGCTATACGTTATACGTTATACGTTATACGTTATACGTTATGCGGTATACGTTATACGTTATACGTGTTACGTCATCCGTTATACGTTATACGTTATACGTTATACGTAATGCGTTATCCGTTATACGTTATACGTTATCCGTTATACGTTATACGTTATACGTTACACGTTATACGTTATACGTTATACGTTATACGTTATACGTTATACGTTATACGTTATACGTTATACGTTATACGTTATACGTTATACGTTATACGTTATACGTTATACGTTATACGTTATACGTTATACGTTATACGTTATACGTTATACGTTATACGTTATACGTTATACGTTATACGCTATACGTTATACGTTATACGTTATACGTTATACGTTATACGTTATACGTTATACGTTATACGTTATACGTTATACGTTATACGTTATACGTTATACGTTATACGTTATACGTTATACGTTATACGTTATACGTTATACGTTATACGTTACACGTTATACGTTATACGTTATACGTTATACGTTATACGCTATACGTTATACGTTATACGTTATACGTTATACGTTATGCGGTATACGTTATACGTTATACGTGTTACGTCATCCGTTATACGTTATACGTTATACGTTATACGTAATGCGTTATCCGTTATACGTTATACGTTATCCGTTATACGTTATACGTTATACGTTACACGTTATACGTTATACGTTATACGTTATACGTTATACGTTATACGTTATACGTTATACGTTATACGTTATACGTTATTCGTTATACGTTATACGTTATACGTTATACGTTATACGTTATACGTTATACGTTATACGTTATACGTTATACGTTATACGTTATACGTTATACGTTATACGTTATACGTTATACGTTAAACGTTATACGTTATACGTTATACGTTATACGTTATACGTTATACGTTATACGTTATACGTTTTACGTTATACGTTATACGTTATACGTTATACGTTATACGTTATACGTTATAGGTTATACGTTATACGTTATACGTTATACGTTATACGTTATACTTTATACGTTATACGTTATACGTTATACGTTATACGTTATACGTTATACGTTATACGTTATACGTTATACGTTATGCGTTATACGTTATACGTTATACGTTATACGTTTTACGTTATACGTTATACGTTATACGTTATGCGTTATACCCTATACGTTATACGTTATACGTTATACGTTATACGTTATGCGGTATACGTTATACGTTATACGTGTTACGTCATCCGTTATACGTTATACGTTATACGTTATACGTAATGCGTTATCCGTTATACGTTATACGTTATCCGTTATACGTTATACGTTATACGTTACACGTTATACGTTATACGTTATACGTTATACGTTATACGCTATACGTTATACGTTATACGTTATACGTTATACGTTATACGTTATACGTTATACGTTATACGTTATACGTTATACGTTATGCGGTATACGTTATACGTTATACCTGTTACGTCATCCGTTATACGTTGTACGTTAAACGTTATACGTAATGCGTTATCCGTTATACGTTATACGTTATCCGTTATACGTTATACGTTATACGTTACACGTTATACGTTATACGTTATACGTTATACGTTATACGTTATACGTTATACGTTATACGTTATAAGTTATACGGTATACGTTATACGTTATTCGTTATACGTTATACGTTATACGTTATACGTTATACGTTATACGTTATACGTTATACGTTATACGTTATACGTTATACGTTATACGTTATACGTTATACGTTATACGTTATACGCTATACGTTATACGTTATACGTTATACGTTATACGTTATGCGGTATACGTTATACGTTATACGTGTTACGTCATCCGTTATACGTTATACGTTATACGTTATACGTAATGCGTTATCCGTTATACGTTATACGTTATCCGTTATACGTTATACGTTATACGTTACACGTTATACGTTATACGTTATACGTTATACGTTATACGTTATACGTTATACGTTATACGTCATACGTTACACGGTATACGTTATACGTTATACGTTAGACGTTATACGTTATACGTTATACGTTATACGTTATACGTTATACGTTATACGTTATACGTTATACGTTATACGTTATACGTTATACGTTATACGCTATACGTTATACGTTATACGTTATACGTTATACGTTATACTTTATACGTGTTACGTCATCCGTTATACGTTATACGTTATACGTTATACGTAATGCGTTATCCGTTATACGTTATACGTTATCCGTTATACGTTATACGTTATACGTTATACGTTATACGTTATACGTTATACGTTATACGTTATACGTTATACGTTATACGTTATACGTTATACGTTATACGTTATACGTTAGACGTTATACGTTATACGTTATACGTTATACGTTATACGTTATACGTTATACGTTATACGTTATACGCTATACGTTATACGTTGTACGTTATACGTTATACGTTATACGTTATACGTTAAACGTTATACGTGTTACGTCATCCATTATACGTTATACGTTATACGTTATACGTAATGCGTTATCCGTTATACGTTATACGTTATCCGTTATACGTTATACGTTATACGTTACACGTTATACGTTGTACGTTATACGTTATACGTTATCCGTTATACGTTATACGTTATACGTTACACGTTATACGTTATACGTTATACGTTATACGTTATACGTTATACGTTATACGTTATACGTTATACGTTATACGTTATACGTTATACGTTATACGTTATACGTTATACGTTATACGTTATACGTTATACGTTATACGTTATACGTTATACGTTATACGTTATACGTTTTACGTTATAGGTTTTGCGTTATACGTTATACGTGTTACCTTATACGTTGTACGTTATACGTTATACGTTATGCGGTATACGCTATACGTTATACGTGTTACGTCATCCGTTATACGTTATACGTTATACGTTATACGTTATACGTAATGCGTTATCCGTTATACGTTATACGTTATACGTTATACGTTATACGCTATACGTTATACGTTATACGTTATACGTTATACGTTATGCGGTATACGTTATACGTTATACGTTATACGTTATACGTTATACGTTATACGTTATACGTTATACGTTATACGTTATACGTTATACGTTATACGTTATACGTTATACGTTATGCGGTATACGTTATACGTTATACGTGTTACGTCATCCGTTATACGTTATACGTTAAACGTTATACGTAATGCGTTATCCGTTATACGTTATACGTTATCCGTTATACGTTATACGTTATACGTTATACGTTATACGTTATACGTTCTACGTTATACGTTATACGTTATACGTTGTACGTTATACGTTATACGTTATACGTTATACGTTAAACGTTATACGTTATACGTTATACGTTATACGTTAAACGTTATACGCTATACGTTATACGTTATACGTTATACGTTATACGTTATACGTTATACGTTATACGTTATACGTTATACGTTATACGTTATACGTTATACGTTATACGTTATACGTTATACGTTATACGTTATACGTTATACGTTATACGTTATACGTTATACGTTATACGTTATACGTTATACGTTATACGTTATACGTTACACGTTATACGTTATACGTTATACGTTATACGTTATACGCTATACGTTATACGTTATACGTTATACGTTATACGTTATGCGGTATACGTTATACGTTATACGTGTTACGTCATCCGTTATACGTTATACGTTATACGTTATACGTAATGCGTTATCCGTTATACGTTATACGTTATCCGTTATACGTTATACGTTATACGTTATACGTTATACGTTATACGTTATACGTTATACGTTTTACGTTATACGTTATGCGTTATACGTTATACGTTATACGTTATACGTTTTACGTTATACGTTATACGTTATACGTTATACGTTATACGTTATACGTTATACGTTATACGTTATACGTTACACGTTATACGTTACACGTTATACGTTATACGTTATACGTGTTACGTCATCCGTTATACGTTATACGTTATACGTTATACGCAATGCGTTATCCGTTATACGTTATACGTTATCCGTTATACGTTATACGTTTTACGTTATACGTTATGCGTTATACGTTATACGTTATACGTTATACGTTTTACGTTATACGTTATACGTTATACGTTATACGTTATACGTTATACGTTATACGTTATACGTTATACGTTATACGTTTTACGTTATACGTTATGCGTTATACGTTATACGTTATACGTTATACGTTTTACGTTATACGTTATACGTTATACGTTATACGTTATACGTTATACGTTATACGTTATACGTTATACGTTACACGTTATACGTTACACGTTATACGTTATACGTTATACGTGTTACGTCATCCGTTATACGTTATACGTTATACGTTATACGCAATGCGTTATCCGTTATACGTTATACGTTATCCGTTATACGTTATACGTTTTACGTTATACGTTATGCGTTATACGTTATACGTTATACGTTATACGTTTTACGTTATACGTTATACGTTATACGTTATACGTTATACGTTATACGTTATACGTTATACGCTATACGTTATACGTTATACGTTATACGTTATACGTTATACGTTATACGTTATACGCTATACGTTATACGTTATACGTTATACGTTATACGTTATGCGGTATACGTTATACGTTATACGTGTTACGTCATCCGTTATACGTTATACGTTATACGTTATACGTAATGCGTTATCCGTTATACGTTATACGTTATCCGTTATACGTTATACGTTATACGTTACACGTTATACGTTATACGTTATACGTTATACGTTATACGTTATACGTTATACGTTATACGTTATACGTTATACGTTATACGTTATACGTTATACGTTATACGTTATACGTTATACGTTATACGTTATACGTTATACGTTATACGTTATACGTTATACGTTATACGTTATACGTTATACGCTATACGTTATACGTTATACGTTATACGTTATACGTTATACGTTATACGTTATACGTTATACGTTATACGTTATACGTTATACGTTATACGTTATACGTTATACGTTATACGTTATACGTTATACGTTATACGTTATACGTTATACGTTACACGTTATACGTTATACGTTATACGTTATACGTTATACGCTATACGTTATACGTTATACGTTATACGTTATACGTTATGCGGTATACGTTATACGTTATACGTGTTACGTCATCCGTTATACGTTATACGTTATACGTTATACGTAATGCGTTATCCGTTATACGTTATACGTTATCCGTTATACGTTATACGTTATACGTTACACGTTATACGTTATACGTTATACGTTATACGTTATACGTTATACGTTATACGTTATACGTTATACGTTATACGTTATACGTTATACGTTATACGTTATACGTTATACGTTATACGTTATACGTTATACGTTATACGTTATACGTTATACGTTATACGTTATACGTTATACGTTATACGTTATACGTTATACGTTATACGTTAAACGTTATACGTTATACGTTATACGTTATACGTTATACGTTATACGTTATACGTTATACGTTTTACGTTATACGTTATACGTTATACGTTATACGTTATACGTTATACGTTATAGGTTATACGTTATACGTTATACGTTATACGTTATACGTTATACTTTATACGTTATACGTTATACGTTATACGTTATACGTTATACGTTATACGTTATACGTTATACGTTATACGTTATGCGTTATACGTTATACGTTATACGTTATACGTTTTACGTTATACGTTATACGTTATACGTTATGCGTTATACCCTATACGTTATACGTTATACGTTATACGTTATACGTTATGCGGTATACGTTATACGTTATACGTGTTACGTCATCCGTTATACGTTATACGTTATACGTTATACGTAATGCGTTATCCGTTATACGTTATACGTTATCCGTTATACGTTATACGTTATACGTTACACGTTATACGTTATACGTTATACGTTATACGTTATACGCTATACGTTATACGTTATACGTTATACGTTATACGTTATACGTTATACGTTATACGTTATACGTTATGCGGTATACGTTATACGTTATACCTGTTACGTCATCCGTTATACGTTGTACGTTAAACGTTATACGTAATGCGTTATCCGTTATACGTTATACGTTATCCGTTATACGTTATACGTTATACGTTACACGTTATACGTTATACGTTATACGTTATACGTTATACGTTATACGTTATACGTTATACGTTATAAGTTATACGGTATACGTTATACGTTATACGTTATACGTTATACGTTATACGTTATACGTTATACGTTATACGTTATACGTTATACGTTATACGTTATACGTTATACGTTATACGTTATACGTTATACGTTATACGTTATACGTTATACGCTATACGTTATACGTTATACGTTATACGTTATACGTTATGCGGTATACGTTATACGTTATACGTGTTACGTCATCCGTTATACGTTATACGTTATACGTTATACGTAATGCGTTATCCGTTATACGTTATACGTTATCCGTTATACGTTATACGTTATACGTTACACGTTATACGTTATACGTTATACGTTATACGTTATACGTTATACGTTATACGTTATACGTCATACGTTACACGGTATACGTTATACGTTATACGTTAGACGTTATACGTTATACGTTATACGTTATACGTTATACGTTATACGTTATACGTTATACGTTATACGTTATACGTTATACGTTATACGTTATACGCTATACGTTATACGTTATACGTTATACGTTATACGTTATACTTTATACGTGTTACGTCATCCGTTATACGTTATACGTTATACGTTATACGTAATGCGTTATCCGTTATACGTTATACGTTATCCGTTATACGTTATACGTTATACGTTATACGTTATACGTTATACGTTATACGTTATACGTTATACGTTATACGTTATACGTTATACGTTATACGTTATACGTTATACGTTATACGTTATACGTTATACGTTATACGTTATACGTTATACGTTATACGTTATACGTTATACGTTAAACGTTATACGTTATACGTTATACGTTATACGTTAAACGTTATACGTTATACGTTATACGTTATACGTTATACGTTATACGTTATACGTTATACGTTATACGTTATACGTTATACGTTATACGTTATACGTTATACGTTATACGTTATACGTAATGCGTTATCCGTTATACGTTATACGTTATACGTTATACGTTATACGTTATACGTTATACGTTATACGTTCTACGTTCTACGTTGTACGTTATACGTTGTACGTTATACGTTATACGTTATACGTTATACGTTAAACGTTATACGTTATACGTTATACGTTATACGTTAAACGTTATACGTTATACGTTATACGTTATACGTTATACGTTATACGTTATCCGTTATACGTTATACGTTATACGTTACACGTTATACGTTATACGTTATACGTTATACGTTATACGTTACACGTTATACGTTATACGTTATACGTTATACGTTATACGTTATACGTTATACGTTATACGTTATACGTTCTACGTTATACGTTATACGTTGTACGTTATACGTTATACGTTATACGTTACACGTTATACGTTAAACGTTATACGTTATACGTTATACGTTATACGTTATGCGGTATACGTTATACGTTATACGTGTTACGTCATCCGTTATACGTTATACGTTATACGTTATACGCAATGCGTTATCCGTTATACGTTATACGTTATCCGTTATACGTTATACGTTATACGTTACACGTTATACGTTACACGTTATACGTTATACGTTATACGTTATACGTTATACGTTATACGTTATACGTTATACGTTATACGTTATACGTTATACGTTATACGTTATACGTTGTACGTTATACGTTATACGTTATACGTTATACGTTATACGTTATACGTTATACGTTATACGTTATACGTTATACGTTATACGTTATACGTTATACGTTATACGTTATACGTTATACGTTGTACGTTATACGTTATACGTTAAACGTTATACGTTATACGTTATACGTTATACGTTATACGTTATACGTTATACGTTAAACGTTATACGTTATACGTTATACGTTATACGTTATACGTTATACGTTATACGTTATACGTTATACGTTATACGTTATACGTTATACGTTAAACGTTATACGTTATACGTTATACGTTATACGTTAAACGTTATACGTTATACGTTATACGTTATACGTTATACGTTATACGTTATACGTTATACGTTATACGTTATACGTTATACGTTATACGTTATACGTTATACGTTATACGTTATACGCTATACGTTATACGTTATACGTTATACGTTATACGTTATACGTTATGCGGTATACGTTATACGTTATACGTGTTACGTCATCCATTATACGTTATACGTTATACGTTATACGTAATGCGTTATCCGTTATACGTTATACGTTATCCGTTATACGTTATACGTTGTACGTTACACGTTATACGTTGTACGTTATACGTTATACGTTATACGTTATACGTTATACGTTATACGTTATACGTTATACGCTATACGTTATACGTTATACGTTATACGTTATACGTTATACGTTATACGTTATACGTTATACGTTATGCGGTGTACGTTATACGTTATACGTGTTACGTCATCCGTTATACGTTATACGTTAAACGTTATACGTAATGCGTTATCCGTTATACGTTATACGTTATACGTTATGCGTTATACGTTATACGTTATACGTTTTACGTTATACGTTATGCGTTATACGTTATACGTTATACGTTATACGTTATACGTTATACGTTATACGTTATACGTTATACGTTAAACGTTATACGTTATACGTTATACGTTATACGTTATACGTTATACGTTATACGTTATACGTTATACGTTATACGTTATACGTTATACGTTATACGTTATACGTTATACGTTATACGTTATACGTTATACGTTATACGTAATGCGTTATCCGTTATACGTTATAGGTTATCCGTTATACGTTATACGTTATACGTTACACGTTATACGTTATACGTTATACGTTATACGTTATACGTTATACGTTATACGTTATACGTTATACGTTATACGTTATACGTTATACGTTATACGTTATACGTTATACGTTATACGTTATACGTTATACGTTATACGTTATACGCTATACGTTATACGTTATACGTTATACGTTATACGTTATGCGTTATACGTTATACGTTATACGTTATACGTTTTACGTTATACGTTATACGTTATACGTTATACGTTATACGTTATACGTTATACGTTATACGCTATACGTTATACGTTATACGTTATACGTTATACGTTATACGTTATACGTTATACGCTATACGTTATACGTTATACGTTATACGTTATACGTTATGCGGTATACGTTATACGTTATACGTGTTACGTCATCCGTTATACGTTATACGTTATACGTTATACGTAATGCGTTATCCGTTATACGTTATACGTTATACGTTATGCGTTATACGTTATACGTTATACGTTATACGTTTTACGTTATACGTTATACGTTATACGTTATGCGTTATACCCTATACGTTATACGTTATACGTTATACGTTATACGTTATGCGGTATACGTTATACGTTATACGTGTTACGTCATCCGTTATACGTTATACGTTATACGTTATACGTAATGCGTTATCCGTTATACGTTATACGTTATACGTTATACGTTATACGTTATACGTTATACGTTATACGTTTTACGTTATACGTTATACGTTATCCATTATACGTTATACGTTATACGTTACACGTTATACGTTATACGTTATACGTCATACGTTATACGTTATACGTTATGCGGTATACGTTATACGTTATACGTGTTACGTTATACGTTATACGTTATACGTTATACGTTATACGTTATGCGTTATACGTTATACGTTATACGTTATCCGTTATACGTTATACGTTATACGTTACACGTTATACGTTATACGCTATACGTTATACGTTATACGTTATACGTTATACGGTATGCGGTATACGTTATACGTTATACGTGTTACGTCATCCGTTATACGTTATACGTTATACGTTATACGTAATGCGTTATCCGTTATACGTTATACGTTATCCGTTATACGTTATACGTTATACGTTACACGTTATACGTTATACGTTATACGTTATACGTTATACGCTATACGTTATACGTTATACGTTATACGTTATACGTTATACGTTATACGTTATACGTTATACGTTATACGTTATACGTTATACGTTATACGTTATACGTTATACGTTATACGTTACACGTTATACGTTATACGTTATACGTTATACGTCATACGTTATACGTTATACGTTAAACGTTATACGTTATACGTTATACGTTATACGTTAAACGTTATACGTTATACGTTATACGTTATACGTTATACGTTATACGTTATACGTTATACGTTATACGTTAAACGTTATACGTTATACGTTATACGTTATACGTTATACGTTATACGTTATACGTTATACGTTATACGTTATACGTTATACGTTATACGTTATACGTTATACGTTATACGTTATACGTTATACGTTAAACGTTATACGTTATACGTTATACGTTATACGTTAAACGTTATACGTTATACGTTATACGTTATACGTTATACGTTATACGTTATACGTTATACGTTATACGTTATACGTTATACGTTATACGTTATACGTTAGACGTTATACGTTATACGTTATACGTTATACGTTATACGCTATACGTTATACGTTATACGTTATACGTTATACGTTATACGTTATGCGGTATACGTTATACGTTATACGTGTTACGTCATCCGTTATACGTTATACGTTATACGTTATACGTAATGCGTTATCCGTTATACGTTATACGTTATCCGTTATACGTTATACGTTATACGTTATACGTTATACGTTATACGTTATACGTTATACGTTTTACGTTATACGTTATGCGTTATACGTTATACGTTATACGTTATACGTTTTACGTTATACGTTATACGTTATACGTTATACGTTATACGTTATACGTTATACGTTATACGTTACACGTTATACGTTACACGTTATACGTTATACGTTATACGTGTTACGTCATCCGTTATACGTTATACGTTATACGTTATACGCAATGCGTTATCCGTTATACGTTATACGTTATCCGTTATACGTTATACGTTTTACGTTATACGTTATGCGTTATACGTTATACGTTATACGTTATACGTTTTACGTTATACGTTATACGTTATACGTTATACGTTATACGTTATACGTTATACGTTATACGCTATACGTTATACGTTATACGTTATACGTTATACGTTATACGTTATACGTTATACGCTATACGTTATACGTTATACGTTATACGTTATACGTTATGCGGTATACGTTATACGTTATACGTGTTACGTCATCCGTTATACGTTATACGTTATACGTTATACGTAATGCGTTATCCGTTATACGTTATACGTTATACGTTATGCGTTATACGTTATACGTTATACGTTATACGTTTTACGTTATACGTTATACGTTATACGTTATGCGTTATACCCTATACGTTATACGTTATACGTTATACGTTATACGTTATGCGGTATACGTTATACGTTATACGTGTTACGTCATCCGTTATACGTTATACGTTATACGTTATACGTAATGCGTTATCCGTTATACGTTATACGTTATACGTTATACGTTATACGTTATACGTTATACGTTATACGTTTTACGTTATACGTTATACGTTATCCATTATACGTTATACGTTATACGTTACACGTTATACGTTATACGTTATACGTCATACGTTATACGTTATACGTTATGCGGTATACGTTATACGTTATACGTGTTACGTTATACGTTATACGTTATACGTTATACGTTATACGTTATGCGTTATACGTTATACGTTATACGTTATCCGTTATACGTTATACGTTTACGTTACACGTTATACGTTATACGCTATACGTTATACGTTATACGTTATACGTTATACGTTATGCTGTATACGTTATACGTTATACGTGTTACGTCATCCGTTATACGTTATACGTTATACGTTATACGTAATGCGTTATCCGTTATACGTTATACGTTATCCGTTATACGTTATACGTTATACGTTACACGTTATACGTTATACGTTATACGTTATACGTTATACGCTATACGTTATACGTTATACGTTATACGTTATACGTTATACGTTATACGTTATACGTTATACGTTATACGTTATACGTTATACGTTATACGTTATACGTTATACGTTATACGTTACACGTTATACGTTATACGTTATACGTTATACGTCATACGTTATACGTTATACGTTATGCGGTATACGTTATACGTTATACGTGTTACGTTATACGTTATACGTTATACGTTATACGTTATACGTTATGCGTTATACGTTATACGTTATACGTTATCCGTTATACGTTATACGTTATACGTTACACGTTATACGTTATACGCTATACGTTATACGTTATACGTTATACGTTATACGTTATGCGGTATACGTTATACGTTATACGTGTTACGTCATCCGTTATACGTTATACGTTATACGTTATACGTAATGCGTTATCCGTTATACGTTATACGTTATCCGTTATACGTTATACGTTATACGTTACACGTTATACGTTATACGTTATACGTTATACGTTATACGCTATACGTTATACGTTATACGTTATACGTTATACGTTATACGTTATACGTTATGCGGTATACGTTATACGTTGTACGTTACACGGTATACGTTATACGTTATACGTTAGACGTTATACGTTATACGTTATACGTTATACGTTATACGTTATACGTTATACGTTATACGTTATACGTTATACGTTATACGTTATACGTTATACGCTATACGTTATACGTTATACGTCATACGTTATACGTTATACTTTATACGTGTTACGTCATCCGTTATACGTTATACGTTATACGTTATACGTAATGCGTTATCCGTTATACGTTATACGTTATCCGTTATACGTTATACGTTATACGTTATACGTTATACGTTATACGTTATACGTTATACGTTATACGTTATACGTTATACGTTATACCTTATACGTTATACGTTATACGTTATACGTTATACGTTATACGTTATACGTTATACGTTATACGTTATACGTTATACGTTCTACGTTCTACGTTATACGTTATACGTTGTACGTTATACGTTATACGTTATACGTTATACGTTATACGTTATACGTTATACGTTATACGTTATACGTTATCCGTTATACGTTATACGTTATACGTTACACGTTATACGTTATACGTTATACGTTATACGTTATACGTTATACGTTATACGTTATACGTTATACGTTATACGTTATACGTTATACGTTATACGTTATACGTTATACGTTATACGTTATACGTTAAACGTTATACGTTATACGTTATACGTTATACGTTATACGTTATACGTTGTACGTTATACGTTATACGTTATACGTTATACCTTATACGTTATACGTTATACGTTATACGTTAAACGTTATACGTTATACGTTATACGTTATACGTTAAACGTTATACGTTATACGTTATACGTTATACGTTATACGTTATACGTTATACGTTATACGTTATACGTTATACGTTATACGTTATACGTTATACGTTATACGTTATACGTTATACGTTATACGTTATACGTTATACGTTATACGTTATACGCTATACGTTATACGTTATACGTTATACGTTATACGTTATGCGGTATACGTTATACGTTATACGTGTTACGTCATCCATTATACGTTATACGTTATACGTTATACGTAATGCGTTATCCGTTATACGTTATACGTTATCCGTTATACGTTATACGTTGTACGTTACACGTTATACGTTGTACGTTATACGTTATACGTTATACGTTATACGTTATACGTTATACGTTATACGTTATACGCTATACGTTATACGTTATACGTTATACGTTATACTTTATACGTTATACGTTATACGTTATACGTTATGCGGTATACGTTATACGTTATACGTGTTACGTCATCCGTTATACGTTATACGTTAAACGTTATACGTAATGCGTTATCCGTTATACGTTATACGTTATCCGTTATACGTTATACGTTATACGTTACACGTTATACGTTATACGTTATACGTTATACGTTATACGTTATGCGTTATACGTTATACCTTATACGTTATACGTTTTACGTTATATGTTATGCGTTATACGTTATACGTTATACGTAATGCGTTATCCGTTATACGTTATACGTTATACGTTATGCGGTATACGTTATACGTTATACGTGTTACGTCATCCGTTATACGTTATACGTTATACGTTATACGCAATGCGTTATCCGTTATACGTTATACGTTATCCGTTATACGTTATACGTTATACGTTACACGTTATACGTTACACGTTATACGTTATACGTTATACGTTATACGTTATACGTTATACGTTATACGTTATACGTTATACGTTATACGTTATACGTTATACGTTATACGTTGTACGTTATACGTTATACGTTATACGTTATACGTTATACGTTATACGTTATACGTTATACGTTATACGTTATACGTTATACGTTATACGTTATACGTTATACGTTATACGTTATACGTTGTACGTTATACGTTATACGTTAAACGTTATACGTTATACGTTATACGTTATACGTTATACGTTATACGTTAAACGTTATACGTTATACGTTATACGTTATACGTTATACGTTATACGTTATACGTTATACGTTATACGTTATACGTTATACGTTATACGTTAAACGTTAAACGTTATACGTTATACGTTATACGTTATACGTTAAACGTTATACGTTATACGTTATACGTTATACGTTATACGTTATACGTTATACGTTATACGTTATACGTAGTATACGTTATACGTTATACGTTATACGTTATACGTTATACGCTATACGTTATACGTTATACGTTATACGTTATACGTTATACGTTATGCGGTATACGTTATACGTTATACGTGTTACGTCATCCATTATACGTTATACGTTATACGTTATACGTAATGCGTTATCCGTTATACGTTATACGTTATCCGTTTATACGTTATACGTTGTACGTTACACGTTATACGTTGTACGTTATACGTTATACGTTATACGTTATACGTTATACGTTATACGTTATACGTTATACGCTATACGTTATACGTTATACGTTATACGTAATACGTTATACGTTATACGTTATACGTTATACGTTATGCGGTGTACGTTATACGTTATACGTGTTACGTCATCCGTTATACGTTATACGTTAAACGTTATACGTAAATGCGTTATCCGTTATACGTTATACGTTATCCGTTATACGTTATACGTTATACGTTACACGTTATACGTTATACGTTATACGTTATACGTTATACGTTATACGTTATACGTTATACGTTATACGTTATACGTTATGCGTTATACGTTATACGTTATACGTTTTACGTTATACGTTATGCGTTATACGTTATACGTTATACGTTAATACGTTATACGTTATACGTTATACGTTATACGTTATACGTTAAACGTTATACGTTATACGTTATACGTTATACGTTATACGTTATACGTTATACGTTATACGTTATACGTTATACGTTATACGTTATACGTTATACGTTATACGTTATACGTTATAACGTTATACGTTATACGTTATACGTTATACGTAATGCGTTATCCGTTATACGTTATAGGTTATCCGTTATACGTTATACGTTATACGTTACACGTTATACGTTATACGTTATACGTTATACGTTATACGTTATACGTTATACGTTATACGTTATACGTTATACGTTATACGTTATACGTTATACGTTATACGTTATACGTTATACGTTATACGTTAAACGTTATACGTTATACGTTATACGTTATACGTTATACGTTATACGTTATCGTTAACGTTATACGTTATACGTTATACGTAGCATACGTTATACGTTATACGTTATACGTTATACGTTATACGTTATACGTTATACGTTTATACGTTATACGTTATACGTTTATACGTTATACGTTATACGTTATACGTTATACGTTATACGTTATACGTTATACGTTATACGTTATACGTTATACGTTATACGTTATACGTTATACGTTATACGTTATACGTTATACGTTATACGTTATACGTTATACGTTATACGTTATACGTTAGTTACGTTATACGTTATACGTTATCGTATACGTTATACGTTACGTTATACGTATACTTATACGTTATACGTTATACGTTATACGTATCCGTATACGTTATACGTTATACGTTATCCGTTATACGTTATCGTTATCCGTTACGTATCGTTACTTATACGTTATACGTTATACTTATACGTTGTACGTTACACGTTATACGTTGTACGTTATACGTTATACGTTATACGTTATACGTTATACGTTATACGTTATACGTTATACGCTATACGTTATACGTTATACGTTATACGTTATACGTTAACGTTATGCGGTGTACGTTATACGTTATACGTGTTACGTCATCCGTTATACGTTATACGTTAAACGTTATACGTAATGCGTTATCCGTTATACGTTATACGTTATCCGTTATACGTTATACGTTATACGTTACACGTTATACGTTATACGTTATACGTTATACGTTATACGTTATACGTTATACGTTATACGTTATACGTTTATACGTTATGCGTTATACGTTATACGTTATACGTTTTTACGTTATACGTTATGCGTTATACGTTATAACGTTATACGTTATACGTTATACGTTATACGTTATACGTTATACGTTATACGTTAAACGTTATACGTTATACGTTATACGTTATACGTTATACGTTATACGTTATACGTTATACGTTATACGTTATACGTTATACGTTATACGTTATACGTTATACGTTATACGTTATACGTTATACGTTATACGTTATACGTAATGCGTTATCCGTTATACGTTATAGGTTATCCGTTATACGTTATACGTTATACGTTACACGTTATACGTTATACGTTATACGTTATACGTTATACGTTATACGTTATACGTTATACGTTATACGTTATACGTTATACGTTATACGTTATACGTTATACGTTATACGTTATACGTTATACGTTATACGTTATACGTTATACGCTATACGTTATACGTTATACGTTATACGTTATACGTTATGCGTTATACGTTAATACGTTATACGTTATACGTTTTACGTTATACGTTATACGTTATACGTTATACGTTATACGTTATACGTTATACGTTATACGTTATACGCTATACGTTATACGTTATACGTTATACGTTAAACGTTATACGTTATACGTTATACGCTATACGTTATACGTTATACGTTATACGTTATACGTTATGCGGTATACGTTATACGTTATACGTGTTACGTCATCCGTTATACGTTATACGTTATACGTTATACGTAATGCGTTATCCGTTATACGTTATACGTTATACGTTATGCGTTATACGTTATACGTTATACGTTATACGTTTTACGTTATACGTTATACGTTATACGTTATGCGTTATACCCTATACGTTATACGTTATACGTTATACGTTATACGTTATGCGGTATACGTTATACGTTATACGTGTTACGTCATCCGTTATACGTTATACGTTATACGTTATACGTAATGCGTTATCCGTTATACGTTATACGTTATACGTTATACGTTATACGTTATACGTTATACGTTATACGTTTTACGTTATACGTTATACGTTATCCATTATACGTTATACGTTATACGTTACACGTTATACGTTATACGTTATACGTCATACGTTATACGTTATAACGTTATGCGGTATACGTTATACGTTATACGTGTTACGTTATACGTTATACGTTATACGTTATACGTTATACGTATGCGTTATACGTTATACGTTATACGTTATCCGTTATACGTTATACGTTATACGTTACACGTTATACGTTATACGCTATACGTTATACGTTATACGTTATACGTTATACGGTATGCGGTATACGTTATACGTTATACGTGTTACGTCATCCGTTATACGTTATACGTTATACGTTATACGTAATGCGTTATCCGTTATACGTTATACGTTATCCGTTATACGTTATACGTTATACGTTACACGTTATACGTTATACGTTATACGTTATACGTTATACGCTATACGTTATACGTTATACGTTATACGTTATACGTTATACGTTATACGTTATACGTTATACGTTATACGTTTACGTTATACGTTATACGTTATACGTTATACGTTATACGTTATACGTTAACGTATACGTTATACGTTATACGTTATACGTCATACGTTATACGTTATAACGTTATACGTTATACGTTATACGTTATACGTTATACGTTAAACGTTATACGTTATACGTTATACGTTATACGTTATACGTTATACGTTATACGTTATACGTTATACGTTAAACGTTATACGTTATACGTTATACGTTTATACGTTATACGTTATACGTTATACGTTATACGTTTATACGTTATACGTTATACGTTATACGTTATACGTTATACGTTATACGTTATACGTTAAACGTTATACGTTATACGTTATACGTTATACGTTAAACGTTATACGTTATACGTTATACGTTATACGTTATACGTTATACGTTATACGTTATACGTTATACGTTATACGTAACGTTATACGTTATACGTTAGTCGTTATACGTTATACGTTATACGTTATACGTTACGTATACGTTATACGTTATACGTTATACGTTATACGTTATACGTTATAGCGGTATACGTTACGTTATACGTTATAGTAGCGTGTTACGTATACGTTTACGTCGTTATACGTTATACGTTATACGTTATCGTATGCGTTATCGTTATACGTTATACGTTATCCGTTATACGTTATACGTTATACGTTATACGTTATACGTTATACGTTATACGTTATACGTTTTACGTTATACGTTATGCGTTATACGTTATACGTTATACGTTATACGTTTTACGTTATACGTTATACGTTATACGTTATACGTTATACGTTATACGTTATACGTTATACGTTACACGTTATACGTTACACGTTATACGTTATACGTTATACGTGTTACGTCATCCGTTATACGTTATACGTTATACGTTATACGCAATGCGTTATCCGTTATACGTTATACGTTATCCGTTATACGTTATACGTTTTACGTTATACGTTATGCGTTATACGTTATACGTTATACGTTATACGTTTTACGTTATACGTTATACGTTATACGTTATACGTTATACGTTATACGTTATACGTTATACGCTATACGTTATACGTTATACGTTATACGTTATACGTTATACGTTATACGTTATACGCTATACGTTATACGTTATACGTTATACGTTATACGTTATGCGGTATACGTTATACGTTATACGTGTTACGTCATCCGTTATACGTTATACGTTATACGTTATACGTAATGCGTTATCCGTTATACGTTATACGTTATACGTTATGCGTTATACGTTATACGTTATACGTTATACGTTTTACGTTATACGTTATACGTTATACGTTATGCGTTATACCCTATACGTTATACGTTATACGTTATACGTTATACGTTATGCGGTATACGTTATACGTTATACGTGTTACGTCATCCGTTATACGTTATACGTTATACGTTATACGTAATGCGTTATCCGTTATACGTTATACGTTATACGTTATACGTTATACGTTATACGTTATACGTTATACGTTTTACGTTATACGTTATACGTTATCCATTATACGTTATACGTTATACGTTACACGTTATACGTTATACGTTATACGTCATACGTTATACGTTATACGTTATGCGGTATACGTTATACGTTATACGTGTTACGTTATACGTTATACGTTATACGTTATACGTTATACGTTATGCGTTATACGTTATACGTTATACGTTATCCGTTATACGTTATACGTTATACGTTACACGTTATACGTTATACGCTATACGTTATACGTTATACGTTATACGTTATACGTTATGCTGTATACGTTATACGTTATACGTGTTACGTCATCCGTTATACGTTATACGTTATACGTTATACGTAATGCGTTATCCGTTATACGTTATACGTTATCCGTTATACGTTATACGTTATACGTTACACGTTATACGTTATACGTTATACGTTATACGTTATACGCTATACGTTATACGTTATACGTTATACGTTATACGTTATACGTTATACGTTATACGTTATACGTTATACGTTATACGTTATACGTTATACGTTATACGTTATACGTTATACGTTACACGTTATACGTTATACGTTATACGTTATACGTCATACGTTATACGTTATACGTTATGCGGTATACGTTATACGTTATACGTGTTACGTTATACGTTATACGTTATACGTTATACGTTATACGTTATGCGTTATACGTTATACGTTATACGTTATCCGTTATACGTTATACGTTATACGTTACACGTTATACGTTATACGCTATACGTTATACGTTATACGTTATACGTTATACGTTATGCGGTATACGTTATACGTTATACGTGTTACGTCATCCGTTATACGTTATACGTTATACGTTATACGTAATGCGTTATCCGTTATACGTTATACGTTATCCGTTATACGTTATACGTTATACGTTACACGTTATACGTTATACGTTATACGTTATACGTTATACGCTATACGTTATACGTTATACGTTATACGTTATACGTTATACGTTATACGTTATGCGGTATACGTTATACGTTATACGTTATACGTTATACGTTATACGTTATACGTTATACGTTATACGTTATACGTTATACGTTATACGTTATACGTTATACGTTATACGTTATACGTTATACGTTATACGTTATACGTTATACGTTATACGTTATACGTTATACGTTATACGATATACGTTATACGTTATACGTTATACGTTATACGTTCTACGTTATACGTTATACGTTATACGTTGTACGTTACACGGTATACGTTATACGTTATACGTTAGACGTTATACGTTATACGTTATACGTTATACGTTATACGTTATACGTTATACGTTATACGTTATACGTTATACGTTATACGTTATACGTTATACGTTATACGCTATACGTTATACGTTATACGTCATACGTTATACGTTATACTTTATACGTGTTACGTCATCCGTTATACGTTATACGTTATACGTTATACGTAATGCGTTATCCGTTATACGTTATACGTTATCCGTTATACGTTATACGTTATACGTTATACGTTATACGTTATACGTTATACGTTATACGTTATACGTTATACGTTATACGTTATACCTTATACGTTATACGTTATACGTTATACGTTATACGTTATACGTTATACGTTATACGTTATACGTTATACGTTATACGTTCTACGTTCTACGTTATACGTTATACGTTGTACGTTATACGTTATACGTTATACGTTATACGTTATACGTTATACGTTATACGTTATACGTTATACGTTATCCGTTATACGTTATACGTTATACGTTACACGTTATACGTTATACGTTATACGTTATACGTTATACGTTATACGTTATACGTTATACGTTATACGTTATACGTTATACGTTATACGTTATACGTTATACGTTATACGTTATACGTTATACGTTAAACGTTATACGTTATACGTTATACGTTATACGTTATACGTTATACGTTGTACGTTATACGTTATACGTTATACGTTATACCTTATACGTTATACGTTATACGTTATACGTTAAACGTTATACGTTATACGTTATACGTTATACGTTAAACGTTATACGTTATACGTTATACGTTATACGTTATACGTTATACGTTATACGTTATACGTTATACGTTATACGTTATACGTTATACGTTATACGTTATACGTTATACGTTATACGTTATACGTTATACGTTATACGTTATACGTTATACGCTATACGTTATACGTTATACGTTATACGTTATACGTTATGCGGTATACGTTATACGTTATACGTGTTACGTCATCCATTATACGTTATACGTTATACGTTATACGTAATGCGTTATCCGTTATACGTTATACGTTATCCGTTATACGTTATACGTTGTACGTTACACGTTATACGTTGTACGTTATACGTTATACGTTATACGTTATACGTTATACGTTATACGTTATACGTTATACGCTATACGTTATACGTTATACGTTATACGTTATACTTTATACGTTATACGTTATACGTTATACGTTATGCGGTATACGTTATACGTTATACGTGTTACGTCATCCGTTATACGTTATACGTTAAACGTTATACGTAATGCGTTATCCGTTATACGTTATACGTTATCCGTTATACGTTATACGTTATACGTTACACGTTATACGTTATACGTTATACGTTATACGTTATACGTTATGCGTTATACGTTATACCTTATACGTTATACGTTTTACGTTATATGTTATGCGTTATACGTTATACGTTATACGTAATGCGTTATCCGTTATACGTTATACGTTATCCGTTATACGTTATACGTTATACGTTACACGTTATACGTTATACGTTATACGTTATACGTTATACGTTATACGTTATACGTTATACGTTATACGTTATACGTTATACGTTATACGTTATACGTTATACGTTATACGTTATACGTTATACGTTATACGTTATACGTTAAACGTTATACGTTATACGTTATACGTTATACGTTATACGTTAAACGTTATACGTTATACGTTATACGTTATACGTCATACGTTATACGTTATGCGGTATACGTTATACGTTATACGTGTTACGTCATCCGTTATACGTTATACGTTATACGTTATACGCAATGCGTTATCCGTTATACGTTATACGTTATACGTTATACGTTATACGTTATACGTTATACGTTATACGTTATAAGTTATACGTTATACGTTATACGTTATACGTTATACGTTATACGTTTTACGTTATAGGTTTTGCGTTATACGTTATACGTGTTACCTTATACGTTATACGTTATACGTTATACGTTATGCGGTATACGTTATACGTTATACGTGTTACGTCATCCGTTATACGTTATACGTTATACGTTATACGTTATACGTTATACGTTATACGTTTTACGTTATACGTTATGCGTTATACGTTATACGTTATACGTTATACGTTATACGTTTTACGTTATACGTTATACGTTATACGTTATACGTTATACGTTATACGTTATACGTTATACGTTACACGTTATACGTTACACGTTATACGTTATACGTTATACGTGTTACGTCATCCGTTATACGTTATACGTTATACGTTATACGCAATGCGTTATCCGTTATACGTTATACGTTATCCGTTATACGTTATACGTTATACGTTACACGTTATACGTTACACGTCATACGTTATACGTTATACGTTATAAGTTATACGTTATACGTGTTACGTCATCCGTTATACGTTATACGTTAAACGTTATACGTAATGCGTTATCCGTTATACGTTATACGTTATCCGTTATACGTTATACGTTATACGTTACACGTTATACGTTATACGTTATACGTTATACGTTATACGTTATGCGTTATACGTTATACCTTATACGTTATACGTTTTACGTTATATGTTATGCGTTATACGTTATACGTTATACGTAATGCGTTATCCGTTATACGTTATACGTTATCCGTTATACGTTATACGTTATACGTTACACGTTATACGTTATACGTTATACGTTATACGTTATACGTTATACGTTATACGTTATACGTTATACGTTATACGTTATACGTTATACGTTATACGTTATACGTTATACGTTATACGTTATACGTTATACGTTATACGTTATACGTTATACGTTAAACGTTATACGTTATACGTTATACGTTATACGTTATACGTTAAACGTTATACGTTATACGTTATACGTTATACGTCATACGTTATACGTTATGCGGTGTACGTTATACGTTATACGTGTTACGTCATCCGTTATACGTTATACGTTATACGTTATACGCAATGCGTTATCCGTTATACGTTATACGTTATACGTTATACGTTATACGTTATACGTTATACGTTATACGTTATAAGTTATACGTTATACGTTATACGTTATACGTTATACGTTATACGTTTTACGTTATAGGTTTTGCGTTATACGTTATACGTGTTACCTTATACGTTATACGTTATACGTTATACGTTATGCGGTATACGTTATACGTTATACGTGTTACGTCATCCGTTATACGTTATACGTTATACGTTATACGTTATACGTTATACGTTATACGTTTTACGTTATACGTTATGCGTTATACGTTATACGTTATACGTTATACGTTATACGTTTTACGTTATACGTTATACGTTATACGTTATACGTTATACGTTATACGTTATACGTTATACGTTATACGTTACACGTTATACGTTACACGTTATACGTTATACGTTATACGTGTTACGTCATCCGTTATACGTTATACGTTATACGTTATACGCAATGCGTTATCCGTTATACGTTATACGTTATCCGTTATACGTTATACGTTATACGTTACACGTTATACGTTACACGTCATACGTTATACGTTATACGTTATAAGTTATACGTTATACGTTATACGTTATACGTTATACGTTATACGTTATACGTTATACGTTATACATTATACGTTATACGTTATACGTTATACGTTATACGTTATACGTTATACGTTACACGTTATACGTTACACGTTATACGTTATACGTTATACGTGTTACGTCATCCGTTATACGTTATACGTTATACGTTATACGCAATGCGTTATACGTTATACGTTATCCGTTATACGTTATACGTTTTACGTTATACGTTATGCGTTATACGTTATACGTTATACGTTATACGTTTTACGTTATACGTTATACGTTATATGTTATACGTTATACGTTATACGTTATACGTTATACGCTATACGTTATACGTTATACGTTATACGTTGTACGTTATACGATATACGTTATGCGGTATACGTTATACGTTATACGTGTTACGTCATCCGTTATACGTTATACGTTAAACGTTATACGTAATGCGTTATCCGTTATACGTTATACGTTATCCATTATACGTTATACGTTATACGTTACACGTTATACGTTATACGTTATACGTTATACGTTATACGTGTTACGTCATCCGTTATACGTTATACGTTATACGTTATACGTAATGCGTTATCCGTTATACGTTATACGTTATCCGTTATACGTTATACGTTATACGTTACACGTTATACGTTATACGTTATACGTTATACGTTATACGTTATACGTCATACGTTATACGTTATACGTTATACGTTATACGTTATACGTTATACGTTATACGTTATACGTTATACCTTATACGTTATACGTTATACGTTATACGTTATACGTTATACGTTATACGTTATACGTTATGCGTTATATGTTATACGTTATGCGTTATACGTTATACCTTATACGTTATACGTTTTACGTTATATGTTATGCGTTATACGTTATACGTTATACGTTATACGTTATACGTTATACGTTATACGTTATACGTTAAACGTTATACGTTATACGTTATACGTTATACGTTATACGTTAAACGTTATACGTTATACGTTATACGTTATACGTCATACGTTATACGTTATGCGGTATACGTTATACGTTATACGTGTTACGTCATCCGTTATACGTTATACGTTATACGTTATACGTTATACGTTATACGTTATACGTTATACGTTATATGTTATACGTTACACGTTATACGTTACACGTTATACGTTATACGTTATACGTGTTACGTCATCCGTTATACGTTATACGTTATACGTTATACGCAATGCGTTATCCGTTATACGTTATACGTTATCGGTTATACGTTATCCGTTATACGTTATACGTTATACGTTACACGTTATACGTTATACGTTATACGTTATACGTTATACGCTATACGTTATACGTTATACGTTATACGTTATACGTTATACGTTATACGTTATGCGGTATACGTTATACGTTATACGTTATACGTTATACGTTATACGTTATACGTTATACCTTATACGTTATACGTTTTACGTTATATGTTATGCGTTATACGTTATACGTTATACGTTATACGTTATACGTTATACGTTTTACGTTATACGTTATACGTTATATGTTATACGTTATACGTTATACGTTATACGTTATACGCTATACGTTATACGTTATACGTTATACGTTGTACGTTATACGATATACGTTATGCGGTATACGTTATACGTTATACGTGTTACGTCATCCGTTATACGTTATACGTTAAACGTTATACGTAATGCGTTATCCGTTATACGTTATACGTTATCCATTATACGTTATACGTTATACGTTACACGTTATACGTTATACGTTATACGTTATACGTTATACGTGTTACGTCATCCGTTATACGTTATACGTTATACGTTATACGTAATGCGTTATCCGTTATACGTTATACGTTATCCGTTATACGTTATACGTTATACGTTACACGTTATACGTTATACGTTATACGTTATACGTTATACGTTATACGTCATACGTTATACGTTATACGTTATACGTTATACGTTATACGTTATACGTTATACGTTATACGTTATACCTTATACGTTATACGTTATACGTTATACGTTATACGTTATACGTTATACGTTATACGTTATGCGTTATATGTTATACGTTATGCGTTATACGTTATACCTTATACGTTATACGTTTTACGTTATATGTTATGCGTTATACGTTATACGTTATACGTTATACGTTATACGTTATACGTTATACGTTATACGTTAAACGTTATACGTTATACGTTATACGTTATACGTTATACGTTAAACGTTATACGTTATACGTTATACGTTATACGTCATACGTTATACGTTATGCGGTATACGTTATACGTTATACGTGTTACGTCATCCGTTATACGTTATACGTTATACGTTATACGTTATACGTTATACGTTATACGTTATACGTTATATGTTATACGTTACACGTTATACGTTACACGTTATACGTTATACGTTATACGTGTTACGTCATCCGTTATACGTTATACGTTATACGTTATACGCAATGCGTTATCCGTTATACGTTATACGTTATCGGTTATACGTTATCCGTTATACGTTATACGTTATACGTTACACGTTATACGTTATACGTTATACGTTATACGTTATACGCTATACGTTATACGTTATACGTTATACGTTATACGTTATACGTTATACGTTATGCGGTATACGTTATACGTTATACGTTATACGTTATACGTTATACGTTATACGTTATACGTTATACGTTATACGTTATACGTTATACGTTATACGTTATACGTTATACGTTATACGTTATACGTTATACGTTATACGTTATACGTTATACGTTATACGTTATACGTTACACGTTATACGATATACGTTATACGTTATACGTTATACGTTATACGTTCTACGTTATACGTTATACGTTATACGTTGTACGTTACACGGTATACGTTATACGTTATACGTTAGACGTTATACGTTATACGTTATACGTTATACGTTATACGTTATACGTTATACGTTATACGTTATACGTTGTACGTTATACGTTATACGTTATACGTTATACGTTATACGTTATACGCTATACGTTATACGTTATACGTCATACGTTATACGTTATACTTTATACTTGTTACGTCATCCGTTATACGTTATACGTTATACGTTATACGTAATGCGTTATCCGTTATACGTTATACGTTATCCGTTATACGTTATACGTTATACGTTATACGTTATACGTTATACGTTATACGTTATACGTTATACGTTATACGTTATACGTTATACGTTATACGTTATACGTTATACGTTATACGTTATACGTTATACGTTATACGTTATACGTTCTACGTTCTACGTTATACGTTATACGTTGTACGTTATACGTTATACGTTATACGTTATACGTTAAACGTTATACGTTATACGTTATACGTTATACGTTAAACGTTATACGTTATACGTTATACGTTATACGTTATACGTTATACGTTATCCGTTATACGTTATACGTTATACGTTACACGTTATACGTTATACGTTATACGTTATACGTTATACGTTATACGTTATACGTTATACGTTATACGTTATACGTTATACGTTATACGTTATACGTTATACGTTATACGTTATACGTTATACGTTATACGTTAAACGTTATACGTTATACGTTATACGTTATACGTTATACGTTATACGTTATACGTTATACGTTATACGTTATACGTTATACGTTATACGTTATACGTTATACGTTATACGTTGTACGTTATACGTTATACGTTATACGTTATACGTTATACGTTATACGTTATACGTTATACGTTATACGTTATACGTTATACGTTATACGTTATACGTTATACGTTATACGTTATACGTTATACGTTATACGTTAAACGTTATACGTTATACGTTATACGTTATACGTTATACGTTATACGTTATACGTTAAACGTTATACGTTATACGTTATACGTTATACGTTATACGTTATACGTTATACGTTATACGTTATACGTTATACGTTATACGTTATACGTTAAACGTTATACGTTATTCGTTATACGTTATACGTTAAACGTTATACGTTATACGTTATACGTTATACGTTATACGTTATACGTTATACGTTATACGTTATACGTTATACGTTATACGTTATACGTTATGCGTTATACGTTATACGCTATACGTTATACGTTATACGTTATACGTTATACGTTATGCGGTATACGTTATACGTTATACGTGTTACGTCATCCATTATACGTTATACGTTATACGTTATACGTAATGCGTTATCCGTTATACGTTATACGTTATCCGTTATACGTTATACGTTGTACGTTACACGTTATACGTTGTACGTTATACGTTATACGTTATACGTTATACGTTATACGTTATACGTTATACGTTATACGCTATACGTTATACGTTATACGTTATACGTTATACGTTATACGTTATACGTTATATGTTATACGTTATGCGGTATACGTTATACGTTATACGTGTTACGTCATCCGTTATACGTTATACGTTAAACGTTATACGTAATGCGTTATCCGTTATACGTTATACGTTATCCGTTATACGTTATACGTTATACGTTACACGTTATACGTTATACGTTATACGTTATACGTTATACGTTATACGTTATACGTTATACGTTATGCGTTAACACGTTATACGTTATACGTTTTACGTTATACGTTATGCGTTATACGTTATACGTTATACGTTATACGTTATACGTTATACGTTATACGTTATACGTTATACGTTAAACGTTATACGTTATACGTTATACGTTATACGTTATACGTTATACGTTATACGTTATACGTTATACGTTATACGTTATACGTTATACGTTATACGTTATACGTTATACGTTATACGTTATACGTTATACGTTATACGTTATACGTTATACGTTATACGTTATACGTTATACGTTATACGTTAAACGTTATACGTTATACGTTATACGTTATACGTTATACGTTATAAGTTATACGTTATACGTTATACGTTATACGTTATACGTTATACGTTATACGTTATACGTTATACGTTATACGTTATACGTTATACGTTATACGTTATACGTTATACGTTATACGTTATACGTTATACGCTATACGTTATACGTTATACGTTATACGTTATACGTTATGCGGTATACGTCATACGTTATACGTGTTACGTCATCCGTTATACGTTATACGTTACACGATATACGTAATGCGTTATCCGTTATACGTTATACGTTATCCGTTATACGTTATACGTTATACGTTACACGTTATACGTTATACGTTATACGTTATACGTTATACGTTATACGTTATACGTTATACGTTATACGTTATACGTTATACGTTATACGTTATACGTTATACGTTATACGTTATACGTTATACGTTATACGTTATACGTTATACGTTATACGTTATACGTTATACGTTATACGTTATACGTTATACGTTATACGTTATACGTTATACGTTATACGTTATACGTTACACGTTATACGTTATACGTTATACGTTATACGTTATACGCTATACGTTATACGTTATACGTTATACGTTATACGTTATGCGGTATACGTTATACGTTATACGTGTTACGTCATCCGTTATACGTTATACGTTATACGTTATACGTAATGCGTTATCCGTTATACGTTATACGTTATCCGTTATACGTTATACGTTATACGTTACACGTTATACGTTATACGTTATACGTTATACGTTATACGTTATACGTTATACGTTATACGTTATACGTTATACGTTATACGTTATACGTTATACGTTATACGTTATACGTTATACGTTATACGTTATACGTTATACGTTATACGTTATACGTTATACGTTATACGTTATACGTTATACGTTATACGTTATACGTTATACGTTATACGTTATACGTTATACGTTATACGTTATACGTTATACGTTATACGTTAAACGTTATACGTTACACGTTATACGTTATACGTTATACGTTATACGTTATACCTTATACGTCATACGTTATACGTTATACGTTATACGTTATACGTTATACGTTATACGTTATGCGTTATACGTTATACGTTATGCGTTATACGTTATACCTTATACGTTATACGTTTTACGTTATACGTTATGCGTTATACGTTATACGTTATACGTTATACGTTATACGTTATACGTTATACGTTATACGTTATACGTTAAACGTTATACGTTATACGTTATACGTTATACGTTATGAGGTATACGTTATACGTTATAAGTGTTACGTCATCCGTTATACGTTATACGTTATACGTTATACGCAATGCGTTATCCGTTATACGTTATACGTTATCCGTTATACGTTATACGTTATACGTTACACGTTATACGTTACACGTTATACGTTATACGTTATACGTTATACGTTATACGTTATACGTTATACGTTATACGTTATACGTTATACGTTATACGTTGTACGTTATACGTTGTACGTTATACGTTGTACGTTATACGTTGTACGTTATACGTTATACGTTATACGTTATACGTTATACGTTATACGTTATACGTTATACGTTATACGTTATACGTTATACGTTATACGTTAAACGTTATACGTTATACGTTATACGTTATACGTTATACGTTATACGTTATACGTTATACGTTATACGTTATACGTTATACGTTATACGTTATACGTTATACGTTATACGTTATACGTTATACGTTATACGTTATACGTTATACGTTATACGTTATACGTTATACGTTAAACGTTATACGTTATACGTTATACGTTATACGTTAAACGTTATACGTTATACGTTATACGTTATACGTTATACGTTATACGTTATACGTTATACGTTATACGTTATACGTTATACGTTATACGTTATACGTTATACGCTATACGTTATACGTTATACGTTATACGTTATACGTTATGCGGTATACGTTATACGTTATACGTGTTACGTCATCCATTATACGTTATACGTTATACGTTATACGTAATGCGTTATCCGTTATACGTTATACGTTATCCGTTATACGTTATACGTTATACGTTACACGTTATACGTTGTACGTTATACGTTATACGTTATCCGTTATACGTTATACGTTATACGTTACACGTTATACGTTATACGTTATACGTTATACGTTATACGTTATACGTTATACGTTATACGTTATACGTTATACGTTATACGTTATACGTTATACGTTATACGGTATACGTTATACGTTATACGTTATACGTTATACGTTATACGTTATACGTTATACGTTATACGTTATACGTTATACGTTATACGTTATACGTTTTACGTTATAGGTTTTGCGTTATACGTTATACGTGTTACCTTATACGTTATACGTTATACGTTATACGTTATGCGGTATACGCTATACGTTATACGTGTTACGTCATCCGTTATACGTTATACGTTATACGTTATACGTTATACGTAATGCGTTATCCGTTATACGTTATACGTTATACGTTATACGTTATACGCTATACGTTATACGTTATACGTTATACGTTATACGTTATGCGGTATACGTTATACGTTATACGTTATACGTTATACGTTATACGTTATACGTTATACGTTATACGTTATACGTTATACGTTATACGTTATACGTTATACGTTTTACGTTATACGTTATGCGTTATACGTTATACGTTATACGTTATACGTTTTACGTTATACGTTATACGTTATACGTTATACGTTATACGTTATACGTTATACGTTATACGCTATACGTTATACGTTATACGTTATACGTTATACGTTATACGTTATACGTTATGCGGTATACGTTATACGTTATACGTGTTACGTCATCCGTTATACGTTATACGTTAAACGTTATACGTAATGCGTTATCCGTTATACGTTATACGTTATCCGTTATACGTTATACGTTATACGTTATACGTTATACGTTATACGTTATACGTTCTACGTTATACGTTATACGTTATACGTTGTACGTTATACGTTATACGTTATACGTTATACGTTAAACGTTATACGTTATACGTTATACGTTATACGTTAAACGTTATACGCTATACGTTATACGTTATACGTTATACGTTATACGTTATATGTTATACCTTATACGTTATACGTTATACGTTATACGTTATACGTTATACGTTATACGTTATACGTTATACGTTATACGTTATACGTTATACGTTATACGCTATACGTTATACGTTATACGTTATACGTTATACGTTATGCGGAATACGTTATACGTTATACGTGTTACGTCATCCGTTATACGTTATACGTTATACGTTATACGTAATGCGTTATCCGTTATACGTTATACGTTATCCGTTATACGTTATACGTTATACGTTACACGTTATACGTTATACGTTATACGTTATACGTTATACGTTATACGTTATACGTTATACGTTATACGTTATACGTTATACGTTATACGTTATACGTTATACGTTATACGTTATACGTTATACGTTATACGTTATACGTTATACGTTATACGTTATACGTTATACGTTATACGTTATACGTTATACGTTATACGTTATACGATATACGTTATACGTTATACGTTATACGTTACACGTTATATGTTATACGTTATACGTTATACGTTATACGCTATACGTTATACGTTATACGTTATACGTTATACGTTATGCGGTATACGTTATACGTTATACGTGTTACGTCATCCGTTATACGTTATACGTTATACGTTATACGTAATGCGTTATCCGTTATACGTTATACGTTATCCGTTATACGTTATACGTTATACGTTATACGTTATACGTTATACGTTATACGTTATACGTTTTACGTTATACGTTATGCGTTATACGTTATACGTTATACGTTATACGTTTTACGTTATACGTTATACGTTATACCTTATACGTTATACGTTATACGTTATACGTTATACGTTACACGTTATACGTTACACGTTATACGTTATACGTTATACGTGTTACGTCATCCGTTATACGTTATACGTTATACGTTATACGCAATGCGTTATCCGTTATACGTTATACGTTATCCGTTATACGTTATACGTTTTACGTTATACGTTATGCGTTATACGTTATACGTTATACGTTATACGTTTTACGTTATACGTTATACGTTATACGTTATACGTTATACGTTATACGTTATACGTTATACGCTATACGTTATACGTTATACGTTATACGTTATACGTTATACGTTATACGTTATACGCTATACGTTATACGTTATACGTTATACGTTATACGTTATGCGGTATACGTTATACGTTATACGTGTTACGTCATCCGTTATACGTTATACGTTATACGTTATACGTAATGCGTTATCCGTTATACGTTATACGTTATCCGTTATACGTTATACGTTATACGTTACACGTTATACGTTATACGTTATACGTTATACGTTATACGTTATACGTTATACGTTATACGTTATACGTTATACGTTATACGTTATACGTTATACGTTATACGTTATACGTTATACGTTATACGTTATACGTTATACGTTATACGTTATACGTTATACGTTATACGTTATACGTTATACGCTATACGTTATACGTTATACGTTATACGTTATACGTTATACGTTATACGTTATACGTTATACGTTATACGTTATACGTTATACGTTATACGTTATACGTTATACGTTACACGTTATACGTTATACGTTATACGTTATACGTTATACGCTATACGTTATACGTTATACGTTATACGTTATACGTTATGCGGTATACGTTATACGTTATACGTGTTACGTCATCCGTTATACGTTATACGTTATACGTTATACGTAATGCGTTATCCGTTATACGTTATACGTTATCGGTTATACGTTATACGTTATACGTTACACGTTATACGTTATACGTTATACGTTATACGTTATACGTTATACGTTATACGTTATACGTTATACGTTATACGTTATACGTTATACGTTATACGTTATACGTTATACGTTATACGTTATACGTTATACGTTATACGTTATACGTTATACGTTATACGTTATACGTTATACGTTATACGTTATACGTTATACGTTATACGTTATACGTTATACGTTAAACGTTATACGTTATACGTTATACGTTATACGTTATACGTTATACGTTATACGTTATACGTTATACGTTATACGTTATACGTTATACGTTATACGTTATACGTTATACGTTATACGTTACACGTTATACGTTATACGTTATACGTTATACGTTATACGCTATACGTTATACGTTATACGTTATACGTTATACGTTATACGTTATGCGGTATACGTTATACGTTATACGTGTTACGTCATCCGTTATACGTTATACGTTATACGTTATACGTAATGCGTTATCCGTTATACGTTATACGTTATCCGTTATACGTTATACGTTATACGTTACACGTTATACGTTATACGTTATACGTTACACGTTATACGTTATACGTTATACGTTATACGTTATACGTTATACGTTATACGTTATACGTTATACGTTATACGTTATACGTTATACGTTATACGTTATACGTTATACCTTATACGTTATACGTTATACGTTATACGTTATACGTTATGCGTTATACGTTATACGTTATGCGTTATACGTTATACCTTATACGCTATACGTTATACGTTATACCTTATACGTTATACGTTATACGTTATACGTTATACGTTATACGTTACACGTTATACGTTACACGTTATACGTTATACGTTATACGTTATACGTTATACGTTATACGTTATACGTTATACGTTATACGTTATACGTTATACGTTATACGTTATACGTTATACGTTATACGTTATACGTTATACGTTATACGTTATACGTTATACGTTATACGTTATACGTTATACGTTATACGTTAAACGTTATACGTTATACGTTATACGTTATACGTTATACGTTATACGTTATACGTTATACGTTATACGTTATACGTTATACGTTATACGTTATACGTTATACGTTATACGTTATACGTTATACGTTATACGTTATACGTTACACGTTATACGTTATACGTTATACGTTATACGTTATACGCTATACGTTATACGTTATACGTTATACGTTATACGTTATGCGGTATACGTTATACGTTATACGTGTTACGTCATCCGTTATACGTTATACGTTATACGTTATACGTAATGCGTTATCCGTTATACGTTATACGTTATCCGTTATACGTTATACGTTATACGTTACACGTTATACGTTATACGTTATACGTTATACGTTATACGTTATACGTTATACGTTATACGTTATACGTTATACGTTATACGTTATACGTTATACGTTATACGTTATACGTTATACGTTATACGTTATACGTTATACCTTATACGTTATACGTTATACGTTATACGTTATACGTTATGCGTTATACGTTATACGTTATGCGTTATACGTTATACCTTATACGCTATACGTTATACGTTATACCTTATACGTTATACGTTATACGTTATACGTTATACGTTATACGTTACACGTTATACGTTATACGTTATACGTTATACGTTATACGCTATACGTTATACGTTATACGTTATACGTTATACGTTATGCGGTATACGTTATACGTTATACGTGTTACGTCATCCGTTATACGTTATACGTTATACGTTATACGTAATGCGTTATCCGTTATACGTTATACGTTATCCGTTATACGTTATACGTTATACGTTACACGTTATACGTTATACGTTATACGTTATACGTTATACGTTATACGTTATACGTTATACGTTATACGTTATACGTTATACGTTATACGTTATACGTTATACGTTATACGTTATACGTTATACGTTATACGTTATACGTTATACGTTAAACGTTATACGTTATACGTTATACGTTATACGTTATACGTTATACCTTATACGTTATACGTTATACGTTATACGTTATACGTTATACGTTATACGTTATACGTTATACGTTATGCGTTATACGTTATACGTTATGCGTTATACGTTATACCTTATACGTTATACGTTTTACGTTATACGTTATGCGTTATACGTTATACGTTATACGTAATGCGTTATCCGTTATACGTTATACGTTATCCGTTATACGTTATACGTTATACGTTACACGTTATACGTTATACGTTATACGTTATACGTTATACGTTATACGTTATACGTTATACGTTATACGTTATACGTTATACGTTATACGTTATACGTTATACGTTATACGTTATACGTTATACGTTATACGTTATACGTTATACGTTATACGTTATACGTTACACGTTATACGTTACACGTTATACGTTATACGTTATACGTTATACGCTATACGTTATACGTTATACGTTATACGTTATACGTTATGCGGTATACGTTATACGTTATACGTGTTACGTCATCCGTTATACGTTATACGTTATACGTTATACGTAATGCGTTATCCGTTATACGTTATACGTTATCCGTTATACGTTATACGTTATACCTTACACGTTATACGTTATACGTTATACGTTATACGTTATACGTTATACGTCATACGTTATACGTTATACGTTATACGTTATACGTTATACGTTATACGTTATACGTTATACGTTATACCTTATACGTTATACGTTATACGTTATACGTTATACGTTATACGTTATACGTTATACGTTATACGTTATGCGTTATATGTTATACGTTATGCGTTATACGTTATACGTTTTACGTTATAGGTTTTGCGTTATACGTTATACGTGTTACCTTATACGTTATACGTTATACGTTATACGTTATGCGGTATACGTTATACGTTATACGTGTTACGTCATCCGTTATACGTTATACGTTATACGTTATACGTTATACGTTATACGTCATACGTTATACGTTATGCGGTATACGTTATACGTTATACGTGTTACGTCATCCGTTATACGTTATACGTTATACGTTATACGCAATGCGTTATCCGTTATACGTTATACGTTATACGTTATACGTTATACGTTATACGTTATACGTTATACGTTATAAGTTATACGTTATACGTTATACGTTATACGTTATACGTTATACGTTATACGTTTTACGTTATAGGTTTTGCGTTATACGTTATACGTGTTACCTTATACGTTATACGTTATACGTTATACGTTATGCGGTATACGTTATACGTTATACGTGTTACGTCATCCGTTATACGTTATACGTTATACGTTATACGTTATACGTTACACGTTATACGTTTTACGTTATACGTTATGCGTTATACGTTATACGTTATACGTTATACGTTTTACGTTATACGTTATACGTTATACGTTATACGTTATACGTTATACGTTATACGTTATACGTTATACGTTACACGTTATACGTTACACGTTATACGTTATACGTTATACGTGTTACGTCATCCGTTATACGTCATACGTTATACGTTATACGCAATGCGTTATCGGTTATACGTTATACGTTATCCGTTATACGTTATACGTTATACGTTACACGTTATACGTTACACGTCATACGTTATACGTTATACGTTATAAGTTATACGTTATACGTTATACGTTATACGTTATACGTTATACGTTATACGTTATACATTATACGTTATACGTTATACGTTATACGTTATACGTTATACGTTATACGTTACACGTTATACGTTACACGTTATACGTTATACGTTATACGTGTTACGTCATCCGTTATACGTTATACGTTATACGTTATACGCAATGCGTTATCCGTTATACGTTATACGTTATCCGTTATACGTTATACGTTTTACGTTATACGTTATGCGTTATACGTTATACGTTATACGTTATACGTTTTACGTTATACGTTATACGTTATACGTTATACGTTATACGTTATACGTTATACGTTATACGTTATACGCTATACGTTATACGTTATACGTTATACGTTGTACGTTATACGATATACGTTATGCGGTATACGTTATACGTTGTACGTGTTACGTCATCCGTTATACGTTATACGTTAAACGTTATACGTAATGCGTTATCCGTTATACGTTATACGTTATCCATTATACGTTATACGTTATACGTTACACGTTATACGTTATACGTTATACGTTATACGTTATACGTGTTACGTCATCCGTTATACGTTATACGTTATACGTTATACGTAATGCGTTATCCGTTATACGTTATACGTTATCCGTTATACGTTATACGTTACACGTTACACGTTATACGTTATACGTTATACGTTATACGTTATACGTTATACGTCATACGTTATACGTTATACGTTATACGTTATACGTTATACGTTATACGTTATACGTTATACGTTATACGTTATACCTTATACGTTATACGTTATACGTTATACGTTATACGTTATACGTTATACGTTATACGTTATGCGTTATATGTTATACGTTATGCGTTATACGTTATACCTTATACGTTATACGTTTTACGTTATATGTTATGCGTTATACGTTATACGTTATACGTTATACGTAATACGTTATACGTTATACGTTATACGTTAAACGTTATACGTTATACGTTATACGTTATACGTTATACGTTAAACGTTATACGTTATACGTTATACGTTATACGTCATACGTTATACGTTATGCGGTATACGTTATACGTTATACGTGTTACGTCATCCGTTATACGTTATACGTTATACGTTATACGCAATGCGTTATCCGTTATACGTTATACGTTATACGTTATACGTTATACGTTATACGTTATACGTTATACGTTATAAGTTATACGTTATACGTTATACGTTATACGTTATACGTTATACGTTATACGTTTTACGTTATAGGTTTTGCGTTATACGTTATACGTGTTACCTTATACGTTATACGTTATACGTTATACGTTATGCGGTATACGTTATACGTTATACGTGTTACGTCATCCGTTATACGTTATACGTTATACGTTATACGTTATACGTTATACGTTATACGTTTTACGTTATACGTTATGCGTTATACGTTATACGTTATACGTTATACGTTTTACGTTATAGGTTTTGCGTTATACGTTATACGTGTTACCTTATACGTTATACGTTATACGTTATACGTTATGCGGTATACGTTATACGTTATACGTGTTACGTCATCCGTTATACGTTATACGTTATACGTTATACGTTATGCGTTATACGTTATACGTTATGCGTTATACGTTATACCTTATACGCTATACGTTATACGTTATACCTTATACGTTATACGTTATACGTTATACGTTATACGTTATACGTTACACGTTATACGTTATACGTTATACGTTATACGTTATACGCTATACGTTATACGTTATACGTTATACGTTATACGTTATGCGGTATACGTTATACGTTATACGTGTTACGTCATCCGTTATACGTTATACGTTATACGTTATACGTAATGCGTTATCCGTTATACGTTATACGTTATCCGTTATACGTTATACGTTATACGTTACACGTTATACGTTATACGTTATACGTTATACGTTATACGTTATACGTTATACGTTATACGTTATACGTTATACGTTATACGTTATACGTTATACGTTATACGTTATACGTTATACGTTATACGTTATACGTTATACGTTATACCTTATACGTTATACGTTATACGTTATACGTTATACGTTATACGTTATACGTTATACGTTATACGTTATACGTTATGCGTTATACGTTATACGTTATGCGTTATACGTTATACCTTATACGTTATACGTTTTACGTTATACGTTATGCGTTATACGTTATACGTTATACGTAATGCGTTATCCGTTATACGTTATACGTTATCCGTTATACGTTATACGTTATACGTTACACGTTATACGTTATACGTTATACGTGTTACGTCATCCGTTATACGTTATACGTTATACGTTATACGTAATGCGTTATCCGTTATACGTTATACGTTATCCGTTATACGTTATACGTTATACGTTACACGTTATACGTTATACGTTATACGTTATACGTTATACGTTATACGTCATACGTTATACGTTATACGTTATACGTTATACGTTATACGTTATAAGTTATACGTTATACGTTATACCTTATACGTTATACGTTATACGTTATACGTTATACGTTATACGTTATACGTTATACGTTATACGTTATGCGTTATATGTTATACGTTATGCGTTATACGTTATACGTTTTACGTTATAGGTTTTGCGTTATACGTTATACGTGTTACCTTATACGTTATACGTTATACGTTATACGTTATGCGGTATACGTTATACGTTATACGTGTTACGTCATCCGTTATACGTTATACGTTATACGTTAAACGTTATACGTTATACGTTATACGTTATACGTCATACGTTATACGTTATGCGGTATACGTTATACGTTATACGTGTTACGTCATCCGTTATACGTTATACGTTATACGTTATACGCAATGCGTTATCCGTTATACGTTATACGTTATACGTTATACGTTATACGTTATACGTTATACGTTATACGTTATAAGTTATACGTTATACGTTATACGTTATACGTTATACGTTATACGTTTTACGTTATAGGTTTTGCGTTATACGTTATACGTGTTACCTTATACGTTATACGTTATACGTTATACGTTATGCGGTATACGTTATACGTTATACGTGTTACGTCATCCGTTATACGTTATACGTTATACGTTATACGTTATACGTTATACGTTATACGTTTTACGTTATACGTTATGCGTTATACGTTATACGTTATACGTTATACGTTTTACGTTATACGTTATACGTTATACGTTATACGTTATACGTTATACGTTATACGTTATACGTTACACGTTATACGTTACACGTTATACGTTATACGTTATACGTGTTACGTCATCCGTTATACGTTATACGTTATACGTTATACGCAATGCGTTATCCGTTATACGTTATACGTTATCCGTTATACGTTATACGTTATACGTTACACGTTATACGTTACACGTCATACGTTATACGTTATACGTTATAAGTTATACGTTATACGTTATACGTTATACGTTATACGTTATACGTTATACGTTATACATTATACGTTATACGTTATACGTTATACGTTATACGTTATACGTTATACGTTATACGTTATACGTTATACGCTATACGTTATACGTTATACGTTATACGTTATACGTTATGCGGTATACGTTATACGTTATACGTGTTACGTCATCCGTTATACGTTATACGTTATACGTTATACGTAATGCGTTATCCGTTATACGTTATACGTTATCCGTTATACGTTATACGTTATACGTTACACGTTATACGTTATACGTTATACGTTATACGTTATACGTTATACGTTATACGTTATACGTTATACGTTATACGTTATACGTTATACGTTATACGTTATACGTTATACGTTATACGTTATACGTTATACGTTATACGTTATACGTTATACGTTAAACGTTATACGTTATACGTTATACGTTATACGTTATACGTTATACCTTATACGTTATACGTTATACGTTATACGTTATACGTTATACGTTATACGTTATACGTTATACGTTATACGTTATGCGTTATACGTTATACGTTATGCGTTATACGTTATACCTTATACGTTATACGTTTTACGTTATACGTTATGCGTTATACGTTATACGTTATACGTAATGCGTTATCCGTTATACGTTATACGTTATCCGTTATACGTTATACGTTATACGTTACACGTTATACGTTATACGTTATACGTGTTACGTCATCCGTTATACGTTATACGTTATACGTTATACGTAATGCGTTATCCGTTATACGTTATACGTTATCCGTTATACGTTATACGTTATACGTTACACGTTATACGTTATACGTTATACGTTATACGTTATACGTTATACGTCATACGTTATACGTTATACGTTATACGTTATACGTTATACGTTATACGTTATACGTTATACGTTATACCTTATACGTTATACGTTATACGTTATACGTTATACGTTATACGTTATACGTTATACGTTATACGTTATGCGTTATATGTTATACGTTATGCGTTATACGTTATACGTTTTACGTTATAGGTTTTGCGTTATACGTTATACGTGTTACCTTATACGTTATACGTTATACGTTATACGTTATGCGGTATACGTTATACGTTATACGTGTTACGTCATCCGTTATACGTTATACGTTATACGTTAAACGTTATACGTTATACGTTATACGTTATACGTCATACGTTATACGTTATGCGGTATACGTTATACGTTATACGTGTTACGTCATCCGTTATACGTTATACGTTATACGTTATACGCAATGCGTTATCCGTTATACGTTATACGTTATACGTTATACGTTATACGTTATACGTTATACGTTATACGTTATAAGTTATACGTTATACGTTATACGTTATACGTTATACGTTATACGTTTTACGTTATAGGTTTTGCGTTATACGTTATACGTGTTACCTTATACGTTATACGTTATACGTTATACGTTATGCGGTATACGTTATACGTTATACGTGTTACGTCATCCGTTATACGTTATACGTTATACGTTATACGTTATACGTTATACGTTATACGTTTTACGTTATACGTTATGCGTTATACGTTATACGTTATACGTTATACGTTTTACGTTATACGTTATACGTTATACGTTATACGTTATACGTTATACGTTATACGTTATACGTTACACGTTATACGTTACACGTTATACGTTATACGTTATACGTGTTACGTCATCCGTTATACGTTATACGTTATACGTTATACGCAATGCGTTATCCGTTATACGTTATACGTTATCCGTTATACGTTATACGTTATACGTTACACGTTATACGTTACACGTCATACGTTATACGTTATACGTTATAAGTTATACGTTATACGTTATACGTTATACGTTATACGTTATACGTTATACGTTATACATTATACGTTATACGTTATACGTTATACGTTATACGTTATACGTTATACGTTACACGTTATACGTTACACGTTATACGTTATACGTTATACGTGTTACGTCATCCGTTATACGTTATACGTTATACGTTATACGCAATGCGTTATCCGTTATACGTTATACGTTATCCGTTATACGTTATACGTTTTACGTTTTACGTTATACGTTATGCGTTATACGTTATACGTTATACGTTATACGTTTTACGTTATACGTTATACGTTATACGTTATACGTTATACGTTATACGTTATACGTTATACGTTATACGCTATACGTTATACGTTATACGTTATACGTTGTACGTTATACGATATACGTTATGCGGTATACGTTATACGTTATACGTGTTACGTCATCCGTTATACGTTATACGTTAAACGTTATACGTAATGCGTTATCCGTTATACGTTATACGTTATCCATTATACGTTATACGTTATACGTTACACGTTATACGTTATACGTTATACGTTATACGTTATACGTGTTACGTCATCCGTTATACGTTATACGTTATACGTTATACGTAATGCGTTATCCGTTATACGTTATACGTTATCCGTTATACGTTATACGTTATACGTTACACGTTATACGTTATACGTTATACGTTATACGTTATACGTCATACGTTATACGTTATGCGGTATACGTTATACGTTATACGTGTTACGTCATCCGTTATACGTTATACGTTATACGTTATACGTTATACGTTATACGTTATACGTTATATGTTATACGTTATGCGTTATACGGTATACCTTATACGTTATACGTTTTACGTTATATGTTATGCGTTATACGTTATACGTTATACGTTATACGTTATACGTTATACGTTATACGTTAAACGTTATACGTTATACGTTATACGTTATACGTTATACGTTATACGTTATACGTCATACGTTATACGTTATGCGGTATACGTTATACGTTATACGTGTTACGTCATCCGTTATACGTTATACGTTATACGTTATACGCAATGCGTTATCCGTTATACGTTATACGTTATACGTTATACGTTATACGTTATACGTTATACGTTATACGTTATAAGTTATACGTTATACGTTATACGTTATACGTTATACGTTATACGTTATACGTTTTACGTTATAGGTTTTGCGTTATACGTTATACGTGTTACCTTATACGTTATACGTTATACGTTATACGTTATGCGTTATACGTTATACGTTATACGTGTTACGTCATCCGTTATACGTTATACGTTATACGTTATACGTTATACGTTATACGTTTTACGTTATACGTTATGCGTTATACGTTATACGTTATACGTTATACGTTATACGTTATACGTTATACGTTACACGTTATACGTTATACGTTATACGCTATACGTTATACGCTATACGTTATACGTTATACGTTATACGTTATACGTTATACGTTATACGTTATACGTTATACGTTATACGTTATACGTTATACGTTATACGTTATACGTTATACGTTATACGTTATACGTTATACGTTATACGTTATACGTTATACGTTAAACGTTATACTTTATACGTTATACGTTATACGTTATACGTTATACGTTATACCTTATACGTTATACGTTATACGTTATACGTTATACGTTATACGTTATAGGTTATACGTTATACGTTATGCGTTATACGTTATACGTTATGCGTTATACGTTATACCTTATACGTTATACGTTATACGTTAAACGTTATACGTTATACGTTATACGTTATACGCTATACGTTATACGTTATACGTTATACGTTATATGTTATGCGGTATACGTTATACGTTATACGTGTTACGTCATCCGTTATACGTTATACGTTATACGTTATACGTAATGCGTTATCCGTTATACGTTATACGTTATCCGTTATACGTTATACGTTATACGTTACACGTTATACGTTATACGTTATACGTTATACGTTATACGTTATACGTTATACGTGTTACGTCATCCGTTATACGTTATACGTTATACGTTATACGTTATACGTGTTACGTCATCCGTTATACGTTATACGTTATACGTTATACGTTAGACGTTATTCGTTATACGTTATACGTTATACGTTATACGTTATACGTTATACGTTATACGTTATACGTTATACGTTATACGTTATACGTTATACGTTATACGTTATACGTTATACGTTATACGTTATACGTTATACGTTATACGTTATACGTTATACGTTATCCGTTATACGTTATACGTTATACGTTACACGTTATACGTTATACGTTATACGTTATACGTTATACGTTAGACGTTATTCGTTATACGTTATACGTTATACGTTATACGTTATACGTTATACGTTATACGTTATACGTTATACGTTATACGTTATACGTTATACGTTATACGTTATACGTTATACGTTATACGTTATACGTTATACGTTATACGTTATACGTTATACTTTATACGTTATACGTTATACGTTATACGTTATACGTTATACCTTATACGTTATACGTTATACGTTATACGTTATACGTTATACGTTATAGGTTATACGTTATACGTTATGCGTTATACGTTATGCGTTATACGTTATACGTTACACGTTATACGTTATACGTTATACGTTATACGTTATACGTTATACGTTATACGTTATACGTTTTACGTTATACGTTATACGTTATACGTTATACGTTATACGCTATACGTTATACGTTATACGTGTTACGTCATCCGTTATACGTTATACGTTATACGTTATACGCAATGCGTTATCCGTTATACGTTATACGTTATCCGTTATACGTTATACGTTATACGTTACACGTTATACGTTACACGTTATACGTTATACGTTATACGTTATACGTTATACGTTATACGTTATACGTTATACGTTATACGTTATACGTTATACGTGTTACGTCATCCGTTATACGTTATACGTTATACGTTATACGTAATGCGTTATCCGTTATACGTTATACGTTATCCGTTATACGTTATACGTTATACGTTACACGTTATACGTTATACGTTATACGTTATACGTTATACGTTATACGTCATACGTTATACGTTATACGTTATACGTTATACGTTATACGTTATACGTTATACGTTATACGTTATACCTTATACGTTATACGTTATACGTTATACGTTATACGTTATACGTTATACGTTATACGTTATACGTTATGCGTTATATGTTATACGTTATGCGTTATACGTTATACGTTTTACGTTATAGGTTTTGCGTTATACGTTATACGTGTTACCTTATACGTTATACGTTATACGTTATACGTTATGCGGTATACGTTATACGTTATACGTGTTACGTCATCCGTTATACGTTATACGTTATACGTTAAACGTTATACGTTATACGTTATACGTTATACGTCATACGTTATACGTTATGCGGTATACGTTATACGTTATACGTGTTACGTCATCCGTTATACGTTATACGTTATACGTTATACGCAATGCGTTATCCGTTATACGTTATACGTTATACGTTATACGTTATACGTTATACGTTATACGTTATACGTTATACGTTATAAGTTATACGTTATACGTTATACGTTATACGTTATACGTTATACGTTTTACGTTATAGGTTTTGCGTTATACGTTATACGTGTTACCTTATACGTTATACGTTATACGTTATACGTTATGCGGTATACGTTATACGTTATACGTGTTACGTCATCCGTTATACGTTATACGTTATACGTTATACGTTATACGTTATACGTTATACGTTTTACGTTATACGTTATGCGTTATACGTTATACGTTATACGTTATACGTTTTACGTTATACGTTATACGTTATACGTTATACGTTATACGTTATACGTTATACGTTATACGTTACACGTTATACGTTACACGTTATACGTTATACGTTATACGTGTTACGTCATCCGTTATACGTTATACGTTATACGTTATACGCAATGCGTTATCCGTTATACGTTATACGTTATCCGTTATACGTTATACGTTATACGTTACACGTTATACGTTACACGTCATACGTTATACGTTATACGTTATAAGTTATACGTTATACGTTATACGTTATACGTTATACGTTATACGTTATACGTTATACATTATACGTTATACGTTATACGTTATACGTTATACGTTATACGTTATACGTTACACGTTATACGTTACACGTTATACGTTATACGTTATACGTGTTACGTCATCCGTTATACGTTATACGTTATACGTTATACGCAATGCGTTATCCGTTATACGTTATACGTTATCCGTTATACGTTATACGTTTTACGTTTTACGTTATACGTTATGCGTTATACGTTATACGTTATACGTTATACGTTTTACGTTATACGTTATACGTTATACGTTATACGTTATACGTTATACGTTATACGTTATACGTTATACGCTATACGTTATACGTTATACGTTATACGTTGTACGTTATACGATATACGTTATGCGGTATACGTTATACGTTATACGTGTTACGTCATCCGTTATACGTTATACGTTAAACGTTATACGTAATGCGTTATCCGTTATACGTTATACGTTATCCATTATACGTTATACGTTATACGTTACACGTTATACGTTATACGTTATACGTTATACGTTATACGTGTTACGTCATCCGTTATACGTTATACGTTATACGTTATACGTAATGCGTTATCCGTTATACGTTATACGTTATCCGTTATACGTTATACGTTATACGTTACACGTTATACGTTATACGTTATACGTTATACGTTATACGTCATACGTTATACGTTATGCGGTATACGTTATACGTTATACGTGTTACGTCATCCGTTATACGTTATACGTTATACGTTATACGTTATACGTTATACGTTATACGTTATATGTTATACGTTATGCGTTATACGGTATACCTTATACGTTATACGTTTTACGTTATATGTTATGCGTTATACGTTATACGTTATACGTTATACGTTATACGTTATACGTTATACGTTAAACGTTATACGTTATACGTTATACGTTATACGTTATACGTTATACGTTATACGTCATACGTTATACGTTATGCGGTATACGTTATACGTTATACGTGTTACGTCATCCGTTATACGTTATACGTTATACGTTATACGCAATGCGTTATCCGTTATACGTTATACGTTATACGTTATACGTTATACGTTATACGTTATACGTTATACGTTATAAGTTATACGTTATACGTTATACGTTATACGTTATACGTTATACGTTATACGTTTTACGTTATAGGTTTTGCGTTATACGTTATACGTGTTACCTTATACGTTATACGTTATACGTTATACGTTATGCGTTATACGTTATACGTTATACGTGTTACGTCATCCGTTATACGTTATACGTTATACGTTATACGTTATACGTTATACGTTTTACGTTATACGTTATGCGTTATACGTTATACGTTATACGTTATACGTTATACGTTATACGTTATACGTTACACGTTATACGTTATACGTTATACGCTATACGTTATACGCTATACGTTATACGTTATACGTTATACGTTATACGTTATACGTTATACGTTATACGTTATACGTTATACGTTATACGTTATACGTTATACGTTATACGTTATACGTTATACGTTATACGTTATACGTTATACGTTATACGTTATACGTTAAACGTTATACTTTATACGTTATACGTTATACGTTATACGTTATACGTTATACCTTATACGTTATACGTTATACGTTATACGTTATACGTTATACGTTATAGGTTATACGTTATACGTTATGCGTTATACGTTATACGTTATGCGTTATACGTTATACCTTATACGTTATACGTTATACGTTAAACGTTATACGTTATACGTTATACGTTATACGCTATACGTTATACGTTATACGTTATACGTTATATGTTATGCGGTATACGTTATACGTTATACGTGTTACGTCATCCGTTATACGTTATACGTTATACGTTATACGTAATGCGTTATCCGTTATACGTTATACGTTATCCGTTATACGTTATACGTTATACGTTACACGTTATACGTTATACGTTATACGTTATACGTTATACGTTATACGTTATACGTGTTACGTCATCCGTTATACGTTATACGTTATACGTTATACGTTATACGTGTTACGTCATCCGTTATACGTTATACGTTATACGTTATACGTTAGACGTTATTCGTTATACGTTATACGTTATACGTTATACGTTATACGTTATACGTTATACGTTATACGTTATACGTTATACGTTATACGTTATACGTTATACGTTATACGTTATACGTTATACGTTATACGTTATACGTTATACGTTATACGTTATACGTTATCCGTTATACGTTATACGTTATACGTTACACGTTATACGTTATACGTTATACGTTATACGTTATACGTTAGACGTTATTCGTTATACGTTATACGTTATACGTTATACGTTATACGTTATACGTTATACGTTATACGTTATACGTTATACGTTATACGTTATACGTTATACGTTATACGTTATACGTTATACGTTATACGTTATACGTTATACGTTAAACGTTATACTTTATACGTTATACGTTATACGTTATACGTTATACGTTATACCTTATACGTTATACGTTATACGTTATACGTTATACGTTATACGTTATAGGTTATACGTTATACGTTATGCGTTATACGTTATACGTTACACGTTATACGTTATACGTTATACGTTATACGTTATACGTTATACGTTATACGTTATACGTTTTACGTTATACGTTATACGTTATACGTTATACGTTATACGCTATACGTTATACGTTATACGTGTTACGTCATCCGTTATACGTTATACGTTATACGTTATACGCAATGCGTTATCCGTTATACGTTATACGTTATCCGTTATACGTTATACGTTATACGTTACACGTTATACGTTACACGTTATACGTTATACGTTATACGTTATACGTTATACGTTATACGTTATACGTTATACGTTATACGTTATACGTTATACGTTATACGTTATACGTGTTACGTCATCCGTTATACGTTATACGTTATACGTTATACGTAATGCGTTATCCGTTATACGTTATACGTTATCCGTTATACGTTATACGTTATACGTTACACGTTATACGTTATACGTTATACGTTATACGTTATACGTTATACGTTATACGTTATACGTTATACGTTATACGTTATACGTTATACGTTATACGTTATACGTTATACGTTATACGTTATACGTTCTACGTTATATGTTATACGTTATACGTTATACGTTATATGTTATACGTTATACGTTATACGATATGGGTTATACGTTATACGTTATACGTTATACATTATACGTTATACGTTATACGTTATATGTTATACGTTATACGTTATACGTTATACGTTATACGTTATACGTTATACGTTATACGTTATACGTTATACGTTATACGTTATACGTTATACGTTATACAATATACGTTATACGTTATACGTTATACGTTATACGTTATACGTTATACGTTATACGTTATACGTTGAACTTTATACGTTATACGTTATACGTTATACGTTGAACTTTACACGTTATACGTTATACGTTATACGTTATACGTTATACGTTATACGTTATACGTTATACGTTATACGTTATACGTTATACGTTATACGTTATACGTTATACGTTATACGTTATACGTTATACGTTATACGTTATACGTTATACGTTATACGTTATACGTTATACGTTATACGTTATACGTTATACGTTATACGTTGTACTTCATACGTTATACGGTATACATTATACGTTATACGTTATACGTCATGGGTTATGCGTTATACGTTATACGTTATACGTTATACGTAATATGTAATACGTTATACGTTATACGTTATACGTTATACGTTATACGTTATACGTTATACGTTATACGTTATACGTTATACGTTATACGTTATACGTTATACGTTCAACGTTATACGTTATACGTTATAGGTTATACGTTATACGTTATACGTTATACGTTATACGTTATACGTCATACGTTATACGTCATAGGTCTTACGTTATACGTTATACGTTATACGGAATACGTAATATGTAATACGTTATACGTTATACGTTACACGTTATACGTTATACGTCATAGGTCTTACGTTATATGTTATACGTTATACGGTATACGTTATACGTTATACGTTATACGTTATACGTTATACGTTATACGTTATACGTTATACGTTATACGTTATACGTTATACGTTATACGTTATACGTTATACGTTATACGTTATACGTTATACGTTATACGTTATACGTTATACGTTATACGTTATACGTTATACGTCATACGTCATACGTTATACGTCATACGTTATACGTTATACGTTATACGTTCTACGTTATATGTTATACGTTATACGTTATACGTTATACGTTATACGTTATACGTTATACGTTATACGTTATACGTTATACGTTATACGTTATACGTTATACGTTATACGTTATACGTTATACGTTATACGTTATACGTTATACGTTATACGTTATACGTTATACGTTATACGTTATACGTCATACGTTATACGTTATACGTTATACGTTATACGTTATACGTTATACGTTATACGTTATACGTTATACGTTATACGTTATACGTTATACGTTATACGTTATACGTTATACGTTATACGTTATACGTTATACGTTATACGTTATACGTTATACGTTATACAATATACGTTATACGTTATAGGTTATACGTTATACGTTATACGTTATACGTTATACGTTGTACTTTATACGTTATACGTTATACATTATACGTTATACGTTATACGTTATACGTTATACGTTATACGTTATACGTTATACGTTGTACTTTATACGTTATACGTTATACATTATACGTTATACGTTATACGTCATGGGTTATACGTTATTAGTTATACGGTATACGTAATATGTAATACGTTATACGTTATACGTTATACGTTATTCGTTATACGTTATACGTCATACGTTATACGTTATACGTTATACGTTCTACGTTATATGTTATACGTTATACGTTATACGTTATACGTTATACGTTATACGTTATACGTTATACGTTATACGTTATACGTTATACGTTATACGTTATACGTTATACGTTATACGTTATACGTTATACGTTATACGTTATACGTTATACGTTATACGTTATACGTTATACGTTATACGTCATACGTCATACGTCATACGTCATACGTTATACGTTATACGTTATACGTTCTACGTTATACGTTATACGTTATACGTTATACGTTATACGTTATACGTTATACGTTATACGTTATACGTTATACGTTATACGTTATACGTTATACGTTATACGTTATACGTTATACGTTATACGTTATACGTTATACGTTATACGTTATACGTTATACGTTATACGTTATACGTTATACGTTATACGTTATACGTTATACGTTATACGTTATACGTTATACGTTATACGTTATACGTTATACGTTGTACTTCATACGTTATACGGTATACATTATACGTTATACGTTATACGTCATGGGTTATGCGTTATACGTTATACGTTATACGTTATACGTAATATGTAATACGTTATACGTTATACGTTATACGTTATACGTTATACGTTATACGTTATACGTTATACGTTATACGTTATACGTTATACGTTATACGTTATACGTTCAACGTTATACGTTATACGTTATAGGTTATACGTTATACGTTATACGTTATACGTTATACGTTATACGTCATACGTTATACGTCATAGGTCTTACGTTATACGTTATACGTTATACGGAATACGTAATATGTAATACGTTATACGTTATACGTTACACGTTATACGTTATACGTCATAGGTCTTACGTTATATGTTATACGTTATACGGTATACGTTATACGTTATACGTTATACGTTATACGTTATACGTTATACGTTATACGTTATACGTTAGACGTTATACGTTATACGTTATACGTTATACGTTATACGTTATACGTTATACGTTATACGTTATACGTTATACGTTATACGTTATACGTTATACGTTATACGTTATACGTTATACGTTATACGTTATACGTTATACGTTATACGTCATACGTCATACGTTATACGTCATACGTTATACGTTATACGTTATACGTTCTACGTTATATGTTATACGTTATACGTTATACGTTATACGTTATACGTTATACGTTATACGTTATACGTTATACGTTATACGTTATACGTTATACGTTATACGTTATACGTTATACGTTATACGTTATACGTTATACGTTATACGTTATACGTTATACGTTATACGTTATACGTTATACGTCATACGTTATACGTTATACGTTATACGTTATACGTTATACGTTATACGTTATACGTTATACGTTATACGTTATACGTTATACGTTATACGTTATACGTTATACGTTATACGTTATACGTTATACGTTATACGTTATACGTTATACGTTATACGTTATACGTTATACGTGTTACGTCATCCGTTATACGTTATACGTTATACGTTATACGTAATGCGTTATCCGTTATACGTTATACGTTATCCGTTATACGTTATACGTTATACGTTACACGTTATACGTTATACGTTATACGTTATACGTTATACGTTATACGTTATACGTTATACGTTATACGTTATACGTTATACGTTATACGTTATACGTTATACGTTATACGTTATACGTTATACGTTATACGTTCTACGTTATATGTTATACGTTATACGTTATACGTTATATGTTATACGTTATACGTTATACGATATGGGTTATACGTTATACGTTATACGTTATACATTATACGTTATACGTTATACGTTATATGTTATACGTTATACGTTATACGTTATACGTTATACGTTATACGTTATACGTTATACGTTATACGTTATACGTTATACGTTATACGTTATACGTTATACAATATACGTTATACGTTATACGTTATACGTTATACGTTATACGTTATACGTTATACGTTATACGTTGAACTTTATACGTTATACGTTATACGTTATACGTTGAACTTTACACGTTATACGTTATACGTTATACGTTATACGTTATACGTTATACGTTATACGTTATACGTTATACGTTATACGTTATACGTTATACGTTATACGTTATACGTTATACGTTATTCGTTATACGTTATACGTTATACGTTATACGTTATACGTTATACGTTATACGTTATACGTTATACGTTATACGTTATACGTTATACGTTGTACTTCATACGTTATACGGTATACATTATACGTTATACGTTATACGTCATGGGTTATGCGTTATACGTTATACGTTATACGTTATACGTAATATGTAATACGTTATACGTTATACGTTATACGTTATACGTTATACGTTATACGTTATACGTTATACGTTATACGTTATACGTTATACGTTATACGTTATACGTTCAACGTTATACGTTATACGTTATAGGTTATACGTTATACGTTATACGTTATACGTTATACGTTATACGTCATACGTTATACGTCATAGGTCTTACGTTATACGTTATACGTTATACGGAATACGTAATATGTAATACGTTATACGTTATACGTTACACGTTATACGTTATACGTCATAGGTCTTACGTTATATGTTATACGTTATACGGTATACGTTATACGTTATACGTTATACGTTATACGTTATACGTTATACGTTATACGTTATACGTTATACGTTATACGTTATACGTTATACGTTATACGTTATACGTTATACGTTATACGTTATACGTTATACGTTATACGTTATACGTTATACGTTATACGTTATACGTTATACGTTATACGTTATACGTTATACGTTATACGTTATACGTTATACGTCATACGTCATACGTTATACGTCATACGTTATACGTTATACGTTATACGTTCTACGTTATATGTTATACGTTATACGTTATACGTTATACGTTATACGTTATACGTTATACGTTATACGTTATACGTTATACGTTATACGTTATACGTTATACGTTATACGTTATACGTTATACGTTATACGTTATACGTTATACGTTATACGTTATACGTTATACGTTATACGTTATACGTCATACGTTATACGTTATACGTTATACGTTATACGTTATACGTTATACGTTATACGTTATACGTTATACGTTATACGTTATACGTTATACGTTATACGTTATACGTTATACGTTATACGTTATACGTTATACGTTATACGTTATACGTTATACGTTATACAATATACGTTATACGTTATAGGTTATACGTTATACGTTATACGTTATACGTTATACGTTGTACTTTATACGTTATACGTTATACATTATACGTTATACGTTATACGTTATACGTTATACGTTATACGTTATACGTTATACGTTATACGTTGTACTTTATACGTTATACGTTATACATTATACGTTATACGTTATACGTCATGGGTTATACGTTATTAGTTATACGGTATACGTAATATGTAATACGTTATACGTTATACGTTATACGTTATTCGTTATACGTTATACGTCATACGTTATACGTTATACGTTATACGTTCTACGTTATATGTTATACGTTATACGTTATACGTTATACGTTATACGTTATACGTTATACGTTATACGTTATACGTTATACGTTATACGTTATACGTTATACGTTATACGTTATACGTTATACGTTATACGTTATACGTTATACGTTATACGTTATACGTTATACGTTATACGTTATACGTTATACGTTATACGTCATACGTCATACGTCATACGTCATACGTTATACGTTATACGTTATACGTTCTACGTTATATGTTATACGTTATACGTTATACGTTATACGTTATACGTTATACGTTATACGTTATACGTTATACGTTATACGTTATACGTTATACGTTATACGTTATACGTTATACGTTATACGTTATACGTTATACGTTATACGTTATACGTTATACGTTATACGTTATACGTTATACGTTATACGTTATACGTTATACGTTATACGTTATACGTTATACGTTATACGTTGTACTTCATACGTTATACGGTATACATTATACGTTATACGTTATACGTCATGGGTTATGCGTTATACGTTATACGTTATACGTTATACGTAATATGTAATACGTTATACGTTATACGTTATACGTTATACGTTATACGTTATACGTTATACGTTATACGTTATACGTTATACGTTATACGTTATACGTTATACGTTCAACGTTATACGTTATACGTTATAGGTTATACGTTATACGTTATACGTTATACGTTATACGTTATACGTCATACGTTATACGTCATAGGTCTTACGTTATACGTTATACGTTATACGGAATACGTAATATGTAATACGTTATACGTTATACGTTACACGTTATACGTTATACGTCATAGGTCTTACGTTATATGTTATACGTTATACGGTATACGTTATACGTTATACGTTATACGTTATACGTTATACGTTATACGTTATACGTTATACGTTATACGTTATACGTTATACGTTATACGTTATACGTTATACGTTATACGTTATACGTTATACGTTATACGTTATACGTTATACGTTATACGTTATACGTTATACGTTATACGTTATACGTTATACGTTATACGTTATACGTTATACGTTATACGTCATACGTCATACGTTATACGTCATACGTTATACGTTATACGTTATACGTTCTACGTTATATGTTATACGTTATACGTTATACGTTATACGTTATACGTTATACGTTATACGTTATACGTTATACGTTATACGTTATACGTTATACGTTATACGTTATACGTTATACGTTATACGTTATACGTTATACGTTATACGTTATACGTTATACGTTATACGTTATACGTCATACGTTATACGTTATACGTTATACGTTATACGTTATACGTTATACGTTATACGTTATACGTTATACGTTATACGTTATACGTTATACGTTATACGTTATACGTTATACGTTATACGTTATACGTTATACGTTATACGTTATACGTTATACAATATACGTTATACGTTATAGGTTATACGTTATACGTTATACGTTATACGTTATACGTTATACGTTGTACTTTATACGTTATACGTTATACATTATACGTTATACGTTATACGTTATACGTTATACGTTATACGTTATACGTTATACGTTGTACTTTATACGTTATACGTTATACATTATACGTTATACGTTATACGTCATGGGTTATACGTTATTAGTTATACGGTATACGTAATATGTAATACGTTATACGTTATACGTTATACGTTATTCGTTATACGTTATACGTCATACGTTATACGTTATACGTTATACGTTCTACGTTATATGTTATACGTTATACGTTATACGTTATACGTTATACGTTATACGTTATACGTTATACGTTATACGTTATACGTTATACGTTATACGTTATACGTTATACGTTATACGTTATACGTTATACGTTATACGTTATACGTTATACGTTATTCGTTATACGTTATACGTTATACGTTATACGTCATACGTCATACGTCATACGTCATACGTTATACGTTATACGTTATACGTTCTACGTTATATGTTATACGTTATACGTTATACGTTATACGTTATACGTTATACGTTATACGTTATACGTTATACGTTATACGTTATACGTTATACGTTATACGTTATACGTTATACGTTATACGTTATACGTTATACGTTATACGTTATACGTTATACGTTATACGTTATACGTTATACGTTATACGTTATACGTTATACGTTATACGTTATACGTTATACGTTATACGTTATACGTTATACGTTATACGTTATACGTTAAACGTTATACGTTATACGTTATACGTTATACGCTATACGTTATACGTTATACGTTATACGTTATACGTTATGCGGTATACGTTATACGTTATACGTTATACGTTATACGTTATACGTTATACGTTATACGTTATACGTTATACGTTATACGTTATACGTTATACGTTATACGTTATACGTTATACGTTATACGTTATACGTTATACGTTATACGTTATACGTTATACGTTATACGTTATACGTTATACGTTAAACGTTATACTTTATACGTTATACGTTATACGTTATACGTTATACGTTATACCTTATACGTTATACGTTATACGTTATACGTTATACGTTATACGTTATAGGTTATACGTTATACGTTATGCGTTATACGTTATACGTTATGCGTTATACGTTATACCTTATACGTTATACGTTATACGTTAAACGTTATACGTTATACGTTATACGTTATACGTTATACGTTATACGCTATACGTTATACGTTATACGTTATACGTTATACGTTATGCGGTATACGTTATACGTTATACGTTATACGTTATACGTTATACGTTATACGTTATACGTTATACGTTATACGTTATACGTTATACGTTATACGTTATACGTTATACGTTATACGTTATACGTTATACGTTATACGTTATACGTTATACGTTATACGTTATACGTTAAACGTTATACGTTATACGTTATACGTTATACGTTATACGTTATACGTTATACCTTATACGTTATACGTTATACGTTATACGTTATACGTTATACGTTATACGTTATACGTTATACGTTATGCGTTATACGTTATACGTTATGCGTTATACGTTATACCTTATACGTTATACGTTATACGTTAAACGTTATACGTTATACGTTATACGTTATACGCTATACGTTATACGTTATACGTTATACGTTATACGTTATGCGGTATACGTTATACGTTATACGTGTTACGTCATCCGTTATACGTCATCCGTTATACGTTATACGTTATACGTTATACGTAATGCGTTATCCGTTATACGTTATACGTTATCCGTTATACGTTATACGTTATATGTTACACGTTATACGTTATACGTTATACGTTATACGTTATACGTTATACGTTATACGTGTTACGTCATCCGTTATACGTTATACGTTATACGTTATACGTTATACGTGTTACGTCATCCGTTATACGTTATACGTTATACGTTATACGCAATGCGTTATCCGTTATACGTTATACGTTATCCGTTATACGTTATACGTTATACGTTACACGTTATACGTTATACGTTATACGTTATACGTTATACGTTATACGTTATACGTTATACGTTATACGTTATACGTTATACGTTATACGTTATACGTTATACGTTATACGTTATACGTTATACGCTATACGTTATACGTTATACGTGTTACGTCATCCGTTATACGTTATACGTTATACGTTATACGCAATGCGTTGTCCGTTATACGTTATACGTTATCCGTTACGCGTTATACGTTATACGTTACACGTTATACGTTACACGTTATACGTTATACGTTATACGTTATACGTTATACGTTATACGTTATACGTTATACGTTATACGTTATACGTTATACGTTATACGTGTTACGTCATCCGTTATACGTTATACGTTATACGTTATACGTAATGCGTTATCCGTTATACGTTATACGTTATCCGTTATACGTTATACGTTATACGTTACACGTTATACGTTATACGTTAAACGTTATACGTTATACGTTATACGTTATACGTTATACGTTATACGTTATACGTTATACGTTATACGTTATACGTTACACGTTATACGTTACACGTTCTACGTTACACGATATACGTTATACGTTATACGTTATACGTTATACGTTATACGTTATACGTTATACGTTATACGTTGCACACTATACGTTATACGGCATAAGTTCTAGGATATGCGTTATATATTATATGTTATACGTTATACGTTATACGTTATACGTTATACGTTATACGTTATACGTTATACGTTATACGTTATACGTTATACGTTATACGTTATACGTTATACGTTATACGGTATACGTTACACGTTATACGTTACACGATATACGTTATACGTTACACGTTATACGTTATACGTTATACGTTATACGTTATACGTTGTACGTTATACGTTGTACGTTATACGTTCTACGTTATACGTTATACGTTATACGTTATACGTTATACGTTATACGTTATACGTTATACGTTATACGTTATACGTTATACGTTATACGTTATACGTTATACGTTATACGTTATACGTTATACGTTATACGTTATACGTTACACGTTATACGTTACACGATATACGTTATACGTTATACGTTATACGTTATACGTTATACGTTATACGTTATACGTTGCACACTATACGTTATACGGCATAAGTTCTAGGATATGCGTTATATATTATATGTTATACGTTATACGTTATACGTTATACGTTATACGTTATACGTTAGACGTTATACGTTATACGTTATACGTTCTACGTTCTACGTTATACGTTATACGTTATACGTTATACGTTATACGTTATACGTTATACGTTATACGTTATACGTTATACGTTATACGTTATACGTTATACGTTATACGTTATACGTTATACGTTACACGTTATACGTTACACGATATACGTTATACGTTATACGTTATACGTTGCACACTATACGTTATACGGCATAAGTTCTAGGATATGCTTTATATATTATATGTTATACGTTATACGTTATACGTTATACGTTACACGTTATACGTTACACGGTATACGTTATACGTTATCCGTTATACGTTATACGTTATACGTTATGCGTTATACGTTATACGTTATACCATATACGTTATACGTTATACGTTATACGTTACACGTTATACGTTACACGGTATACGTTATACGTTATCCGTTACACGTTATACGTTATACGTTATTCGTTATACGTTATACGTTATACGTTATACGTTATACGTTATACGTTATACGTTATACGTTATACGTTACACGGTATACGTTATACGTTATCCGTTATACGTTATACGTTATACGTTATACGTTATACGTTATACGTTATACGTTATACGTTATACGTTACACGTTACACGTTATACGTTATACGTTATACGTTATACGTTATACGTTATACGTTATACGTTATACGTCATACGTTATACGTATTACGTTATACGTTATACGTTATACGTTAAAAGTTATACGTTATACGTTATACGTTATACGTTATACACTATACGTTATACGTTATACGTTATACGTTATACGTTATACGTTGAACTTTATACGTTATACGTTATACGTTATACGTTGAACTTTATACGTTATACGTTATACGTTATACGTTATACGTTATACGTTATACGTTATACGTTATACGTTATACGTTATACGTTATACGTTATACGTTATACGTTATACGTTATACGTTGAACTTTATACGTTATGCGTTATACGTTATACGTTGAACTATTATACGTTATACGTTATACGTTGAACTTTATACGTTATACGTTATACGTTATACGTTATACGTTATACGTTATACGTTATACGTTATACGTTATACGTTATACGTTATACAATGAACTTTATACGTTATACGTTATACGTTATACGTTATACGTTATACGTTATACGTTATACGTTATACGTTATACGTTGAACTTTATACGTTATACGTTATACGTTATACGCTGAACTTTATACGTTATACGTTATACGTTATACGTCATACGTTATACGTCGTGGGTTATACGTTATACGTTATACATTATACGTTATATGTTATATGTTATACGTCATACGTTATACGTTGTAGGTTACACCTTATACGATATACGTCATACGTCATACGTTATACGTTATACGTTATACGTTATACGTTATACGGTATACATTATACGTTATACGTTATACGTCATGGGTTATACGTTATACGTTATACGTTATACGTTATACGTTATACGTTATACGTTATACGTTATACGTTATACGTTATACGTTATACGTTATACGTTATACGTTATACGTTATACGTTATACGTTATACGTTATACGTTATACGTTATACGTTATACGTTATGCGTCATTCGTTATACGTTATGCGTTATACGTTATACGTTATACGTTATACGTTGAACTTTATACGTTATACGTTATACGTTATACGCTGAACTTTATACGTTATACGTTATACGTTATACGTTATATGTTATACGTTATACGTTATACGTTATAGGTTATACGTTATACGTTATACGATATACGTTATACGTTATACGTTATACGTTATACGTTATACGTTATACGTTATACGTTATACGTTATACGTTATACGTTATACGTAATACAATATACGTTATACGTTATACGTTATACGTTATACGTTATACGTTGTACGTCACACGTAATACGTCATACGTTATACGTTATACGTTATACGTTATACGTTATACGTTATACGTTATACGTTATACGTTATACGTTATACGTTATACGTTATACGTTATACGTTGTACTTCATACGTTATACGGTATACATTATACGTTATACGTTATACGTCATGGGTTATGCGTTATACGTTATACGTTATACGTTATACGTAATATGTAATACGTTATACGTTATACGTTATACGTTATACGTTATACGTTATACGTTATACGTTATACGTTATACGTTATACGTTATACGTTATACGTTATACGTTATACGTTATACGTTATACGTTATACGTTATACGTTATACGTTATACGTTATACGTTATACGTTATACGTTATACGTTATACGTTATACGTTATACGTTATACGTTATACGTTATACGTTATACGTTATACGTTATGCGTCATTCGTTATACGTTATGCGTTATACGTTATACGTTATACGTTATACGTTGAACTTTATACGTTATACGTTATACGTTATACGCTGAACTTTATACGTTATACGTTATACGTTATACGTTATATGTTATACGTTATACGTTATACGTTATAGGTTATACGTTATACGTTATACGATATACGTTATACGTTATACGTTATACGTTATACGTTATACGTTATACGTTATACGTTATACGTTATACGTTATACGTTATACGTAATACAATATACGTTATACGTTATACGTTATACGTTATACGTTATACGTTGTACGTCACACGTAATACGTCATACGTTATACGTTATACGTTATACGTTATACGTTATACGTTATACGTTATACGTTATACGTTATACGTTATACGTTATACGTTATACGTTGTACTTCATACGTTATACGGTATACATTATACGTTATACGTTATACGTCATGGGTTATGCGTTATACGTTATACGTTATACGTTATACGTAATATGTAATACGTTATACGTTATACGTTATACGTTATACGTTATACGTTATACGTTATACGTTATACGTTATACGTTATACGTTATACGTTATACGTTATACGTTATACGTTATAGGTTATACGTTATACGTTATACGTTATACGTTATACGTTATAGGTTATACTTTATACGTTAAACGTCATACGTTATACGTTATATGTTGTACGTTATACGTTATACGTTATACGTTGTACGTTATACAATATACGTTAAACGTTATACGTTATTCGTTATACTTTATACGTTATACGTTGTACTTTATACGTTATACGTTATACGTTATAGGTTATACGTTACACGTTATACGTCATAGGTTGTACGTTATACGTTATACGTTATACGTTATACGTTATACATTATACGTTATACGTTATACGTTATACGTTTTACGTTATACGTTATACGTTATACGTTATTCGTTATACGTTATACGTTATACGTTATACGTTATACGTTATACGTTATACGTTATACGTTATACGTTATACGTTATACGTTATACGTTATACGTTATACGTTATACGTTATACGTTATACGTTATACGTTATACGTTATACGTCATACGTTATACGTTATACGTTATACGTTATACGTTACACGTTATACGTTATAGGTTATACTTTATACGTTAGACGTCATACGTTATACGTCATACTTTATACGTTATACGTTATACGTTATACGTTATACGTTATACGTTATACGTTATACGTTATACGTTATAGGTTATACGTTATACGGTATACGCTATACGTTATACGTCATAGGTTATACGTTATACGTTATACGTTATACGGTATAGGTAATATGTAATACGCTATACGTTATACGTTATACGTTATACGTTATAGGTTATACGTTATACGTCACACGTTATACGTTATACGTTATACGTTATACGTTATACGTTATACGTTATACGTTATAGGTTATACTTTATACGTTAAACGTCATACGTTATACGTTATATGTTGTACGTTATACGTTATACGTTATACGTTGTACGTTATACAATATACGTTAAACGTTATACGTTATTCGTTATACTTTATACGTTATACGTTGTACTTTATACGTTATTCGTTATACGTTATAGGTTATACGTTACACGTTATACGTCATAGGTTGTACTTTATACGTTATACGTCATACGTTATACGTCATACTTTATACGTAATACGTTATACGTTATACGTTATACGTTATACGTTATACGTTATACGTTATTCGTTATACGTTATAGGTTATACGTTATACGGTATACGCTATACGTTATACGTCATAGGTTATACGTTATACGTTATACGTTATACGGTATAGGTAATATGTAATACGTTATACGTTATACGTTATACGTTATACGTTAAACGTTATATGTTATACGTTAATCGTTATACGTTATACGTTATACGTTATACGTTATACGCAATGCGTTATCCGTTATACGTTATACGTTATACGTTATACGTTATACGTTATACGTTATACGTTATACGTCATACGTTATACGTTATACGTTATACGTTATACGTTACACGTTATACGTTATAGGTTATACGTTATACGGTATACGTTATACGTTATACGTTATACATTATACGTTATACGTTATACGTCATAGGTTATACGTTATACGTTATACAATATACGTTATACGTTATACGTTATTCGTTATACGTTATAGGTTATACGTTATACGGTATACGCTATACGTTATACGTCATAGGTTATACGTTATACGTTATACGTTATACGGTATAGGTAATATGTAATACGTTATACGTTATACGTTATACGTTATACGTTAAACGTTATATGTTATACGTTAATCGTTATACGTTATACGTTATACGTTATACGTTATACGCAATGCGTTATCCGTTATACGTCATCCGTTATACGTTATACGTTATACCTTATACGTTATACGTCATACGTTATACGTTATACGATATACGTTATACGTTATACGTTATACGTTATACGTTATAGGTTATACTTTATACGTTAGACGTCATACGTTATACGTTATATGTTGTACGTTATACGTTATACGTTATACGTTGTACGTTATACAATATACGTTATACGTTATACGTTATACGTTATACGTTATACGTTATACGTTGTACTTTATACGTTATACGTTATACGTTATAAGTTATACGTTATACGTTATACGTCATAGGTTATACGTTATACGTTATACGTTATACGTTATACATTACACGTTATACGTTATACGTCATAGGTTATACGTTATACGTTATACAATATACGTTATACGTTATACGTTATACGTTATACGTTATACGGTATACGTTATACGTTATACGTTATACGTTATACGTCATAGGTTATACGTTATACGTTATACAATATACGTTACACGTTATACCTTATACGTTATACGTCATACGTTATACGTTATACGTTATACCTTATACGTTATACGTTATACGTTATACGTTATACGTTATAGGTTATACTTTATACGTTAGACGTCATACGTTATACGTTATATGTTGTACGTTATACGTTATACGTTATACGTTATACTTTATACGTTAGACGTCATACGTTATACGTTATATGTTGTACGTTATACGTTATACGTTATACGTTGTACGTTATACAATATACGTTATACGTTATACGTTATACGTTATACGTTATACGTTATACGTTGTACTTTATACGTTATACGTTATACGTTATAAGTTATACGTTATACGTTATACGTCATAGGTTATACGTTATACGTTATACGTTATACGTTATACGTTATACATTATACGTTATACGTTATACGTCATAGGTTATACGTTATACGTTATACAATATACGTTATACGTTATACGTTATACGATATACGTTATACGGTATACGTTATACGTTATACGTTATACGTCATAGGTTATACGTTATACGTTATACGTTATACAATATACGTTATACGTTATACGTTATACGTTATACGTTATACGTTATACGTTATACGTTATACGTTATACGTTATACGTTATACGTTATACGTTATACGTTATACTTTATAAGTTATACGTTATACGTTATACGTTATACGTTATACGTTATACGTTATACGTTATACGTTATACGTTATACGTTATACGTTATACGTCATACGTCATACGTTATACGTTATACGTTATACGTTATACGTTATACGTTATAGGTTATACTTTATACGTTAAACGTCATACGTTATACGTTATATGTTGTACGTTATACGTTATACGTTATACGTTATACGTTATACGTTATACGTTATACGTTATACGTTATACGTTATACGTTATAGGTTATACTTTATACGTTAAACGTCATACGTTATACGTTATATGTTGTACGTTATACGTTATACGTTATACGTTGTACGTTATACAATATACGTTATACGTTATACGTTATACGTTATACGTTATACGTTATACGTTACACGTTATACGTTATACGTTATACGTTATACGTTATACGTTATACGTTATACGTTATACGTTATACGTTATACGTTATACGTTATACGTTATACGTTATACGTTATACGTTATACGTTATTCGTTATGCGTTATACGTTATACGTTATAGGTTATACTTTATACGTTATACGTCATACGTTATACGTCATACTTTATACGTAATACGTTATACGTTATACGTTATACGTTATACGTTATACGTTATACGTTATACGTTATAGGTTATACGTTATACGGTATACGCTATACGTTATACGTCATAGGTTATACGTTATACGTTATACGTTATACGGTATAGGTAATATGTAATACGTTATACGTTATACGTTATACGTTATACGTTATACGTTAAACGTTATATGTTATACGTTATACGTTATACGTTATACGTTATACGTTATACGTTATACGTTATACGTTATACGTTATACGTTATACGTTATAAGTTATACGTCATACGTTATACGTTATACGTTATACGTTATACGTTACACGTTATACGTTATAGGTTATACTTTATACGTTAGACGTCATACGTTATACGTCATAGGTTATACGTTATACGTTATACGTTATACAATATACGTTATACGTTAAACGTTATACGTTATAAGTTATACGTTATACGTTATACGTTATACGTTATTCGTTATACGTTATACCTTATACGTTATACGTCATACGTTATACGTTATACGATATACGTTATACGTTATACGTTATACGTTATACGTTATAGGTTATACTTTATACGTTAGACGTCATACGTTATACGTTATATGTTGTACGTTATACGTTATACGTTATACGTTGTACGTTATACAATATACGTTATACGTTATACGTTATACGTCATACGTTATACGTTATACGTTATACGTTATACGTTGTACTTTATACGTTATACGTTATACGTTATAAGTTATACGTTATACGTTATACGTCATAGGTTATACGTTATACGTTATACGTTATACGTTATACGTTATACGTTATACGTTATACGTTATACGTTATACGTTATAGGTTATACTTTATACGTTAAACGTCATACGTTATACTTTATAAGTTATACGTTATACGTTATACGTTATACGTTATACGTTATACGTTATACGTTATACGTTATACGTTATACGTTATACGTTATACGTCATACGTCATACGTTATACGTTATACGTTATACGTTATACGTTATACGTTATAGGTTATACTTTATACGTTAAACGTCATACGTTATACGTTATATGTTGTACGTTATACGTTATACGTTATACGTTATACGTTATACGTTATACGTTATACGTTATACGTTATACGTTATACGTTATAGGTTATACTTTATACGTTAAACGTCATACGTTATACGTTATATGTTGTACGTTATACGTTATACGTTATACGTTGTACGTTATACAATATACGTTATACGTTATACGTTATACGTTATACGTTATACGTTATACGTTACACGTTATACGTTATACGTTATACGTTATACGTTATACGTTATACGTTATACGTTATACGTTATACGTTATACGTTATACGTTATACGTTATACGTTATACGTTATACGTTATACGTTATTCGTTATGCGTTATACGTTATACGTTATAGGTTATACTTTATACGTTATACGTCATACGTTATACGTCATACTTTATACGTAATACGTTATACGTTATACGTTATACGTTATACGTTATACGTTATACGTTATACGTTATAGGTTATACGTTATACGGTATACGCTATACGTTATACGTCATAGGTTATACGTTATACGTTATACGTTATACGGTATAGGTAATATGTAATACGTTATACGTTATACGTTATACGTTATACGTTATACGTTAAACGTTATATGTTATACGTTATACGTTATACGTTATACGTTATACGTTATACGTTATACGTTATACGTTATACGTTATACGTTATACGTTATAAGTTATACGTCATACGTTATACGTTATACGTTATACGTTATACGTTACACGTTATACGTTATAGGTTATACTTTATACGTTAGACGTCATACGTTATACGTCATAGGTTATACGTTATACGTTATACGTTATACAATATACGTTATACGTTAAACGTTATACGTTATAAGTTATACGTTATACGTTATACGTTATACGTTATTCGTTATACGTTATACCTTATACGTTATACGTCATACGTTATACGTTATACGATATACGTTATACGTTATACGTTATACGTTATACGTTATAGGTTATACTTTATACGTTAGACGTCATACGTTATACGTTATATGTTGTACGTTATACGTTATACGTTATACGTTGTACGTTATACAATATACGTTATACGTTATACGTTATACGTCATACGTTATACGTTATACGTTATACGTTATACGTTGTACTTTATACGTTATACGTTATACGTTATAAGTTATACGTTATACGTTATACGTCATAGGTTATACGTTATACGTTATACGTTATACGTTATACGTTATACATTATACGTTATACGTTATACGTCATAGGTTATACGTTATACGTTATACAATATACGTTATACGTTATACGTTATACGTTATACGTTATACGGTATACGTTATACGTTATACGTTATACGTTATACGTCATAGGTTATACGTTATACGTTATACAATATACGTTACACGTTATACCTTATACGTTATACGTCATACGTTATACGTTATACGTTATACCTTATGCGTTATACGTTATACGTTATACGTTATACGTTATACGTTATAGGTTATACTTTATACGTTAGACGTCATACGTTATACGTTATATGTTGTACGTTATACGTTATACGTTATACTTTATACGTTAGACGTCATACGTTATACGTTATATGTTGTACGTTATACGTTATACGTTATACGTTGTACGTTATACAATATACGTTATACGTTATACGTTATACGTTATACGTTATACGTTATACGTTGTACTTTATACGTTATACGTTATACCTTATAAGTTATACGTTATACGTTATACGTCATAGGTTATACGTTATACGTTATACGTTATACGTTATACGTTATACATTATACGTTATACGTTATACGTCATAGGTTATACGTTATACGTTATACAATATACGTTATACGTTTTACGTTATACGTTATACGTTGTACTTTATACGTTATACGTTATACGTTATAAGTTATACGTTATACGTTATACGTCATAGGTTATACGTTATACGTTATACGTTATACGTTATACATTACACGTTATACGTTATACGTCATAGGTTATACGTTATACGTTATACAATATACGTTATACGTTATACGTTATACGTTATACGTTATACGGTATACGTTATACGTTATACGTTATACGTTATACGTCATAGGTTATACGTTATACGTTATACAATATACGTTACACGTTATACCTTATACGTTATACGTCATACGTTATACGTTATACGTTATACGTTATACCTTATACGTTATACGTTATACGTTATACGTTATACGTTATACGTTATACGTTATAGGTTATACTTTATACGTTAGACGTCATACGTTATACGTTATATGTTGTACGTTATACGTTATACGTTATACGTTATACTTTATACGTTAGACGTCATACGTTATACGTTATATGTTGTACGTTATACGTTATACGTTATACGTTGTACGTTATACAATATACGTTATACGTTATACGTTATACGTTATACGTTATACGTTATACGTTGTACTTTATACGTTATACGTTATACGTTATAAGTTATACGTTATACGTTATACGTCATAGGTTATACGTTATACGTTATACGTTATACGTTATACGTTATACGTTATACATTATACGTTATACGTTATACGTCATAGGTTATACGTTATACGTTATACAATATACGTTATACGTTATACGTTATACGATATACGTTATACGGTATACGTTATACGTTATACGTTATACGTCATAGGTTATACGTTATACGTTATACGTTATACAATATACGTTATACGTTATACGTTATACGTTATACGTTACACGTCATACGTTATAGGTTATACTTTATACGTTAGACGTCATACGTTATACGTCATAGGTTATACGTTATACGTTATACGTTATACCTTATACGTTATACGTCATACGTTATACGTTATACGATATACGTTATACGTTATACGTTATACGTTATACGTTATAGGTTATACTTTATACGTTAGACGTCATACGTTATACGTTATATGTTGTACGTTATACGTTATACGTTATACGTTGTACGTTATACAATATACGTTATACGTTATACGTTATACGTTATACGTTATACGTTATACGTTGTACTTTATACGTTATACGTTATACGTTATAAGTTATACGTTATACGTTATACGTCATAGGTTATACGTTATACGTTATACGTTATACGTTATACATTACACGTTATACGTTATACGTCATAGGTTATACGTTATACGTTATACAATATACGTTATACGTTATACGTTATACGTTATACGTTATACGGTATACGTTATACGTTATACGTTATACGTTATACGTCATAGGTTATACGTTATACGTTATACAATATACGTTACACGTTATACCTTATACGTTATACGTCATACGTTATACGTTATACGTTATACCTTATACGTTATACGTTATACGTTATACGTTATACGTTATAGGTTATACTTTATACGTTAGACGTCATACGTTATACGTTATATGTTGTACGTTATACGTTATACGTTATACGTTATACTTTATACGTTAGACGTCATACGTTATACGTTATATGTTGTACGTTATACGTTATACGTTATACGTTGTACGTTATACAATATACGTTATACGTTATACGTTATACGTTATACGTTATACGTTATACGTTGTACTTTATACGTTATACGTTATACGTTATAAGTTATACGTTATACGTTATACGTCATAGGTTATACGTTATACGTTATACGTTATACGTTATACGTTATACATTATACGTTATACGTTATACGTCATAGGTTATACGTTATACGTTATACAATATACGTTATACGTTATACGTTATACGATATACGTTATACGGTATACGTTATACGTTATACGTTATACGTCATAGGTTATACGTTATACGTTATACGTTATACAATATACGTTATACGTTATACGTTATACGTTATACGTTATACGTTATACGTTATACGTTATACGTTATACGTTATACGTTATACGTTATACGTTATACGTTATACTTTATAAGTTATACGTTATACGTTATACGTTATACGTTATACGTTATACGTTATACGTTATACGTTATACGTTATACGTCATACGTCATACGTTATACGTTATACGTTATACGTTATACGTTATACGTTATAGGTTATACTTTATACGTTAAACGTCATACGTTATACGTTATATGTTGTACGTTATACGTTATACGTTATACGTTATACGTTATACGTTATACGTTATACGTTATACGTTATACGTTATACGTTATAGGTTATACTTTATACGTTAAACTTCATACGTTATACGTTATATGTTGTACGTTATACGTTATACGTTATACGTTGTACGTTATACAATATACGTTATACGTTATACGTTATACGTTATACGTTATACGTTATACGTTACACGTTATACGTTATACGTTATACGTTATACGTTATACGTTATACGTTATACGTTATACGTTATACGTTATACGTTATACGTTATACGTTATACGTTATACGTTATACGTTATTCGTTATACGTTATACGTTATACGTTATAGGTTATACTTTATACGTTATACGTCATACGTTATACGTCATACGTTATACGTTATACGTTATACGTTGTACTTTATACGTTATACGTTATACGTTATAAGTTATACGTTATACGTTATACGTCATAGGTTATACGTTATACGTTATACGTTATACGTTATACGTTATACATTATACGTTATACGTTATACGTTATAGGTTATACTTTATACGTTAGACGTCATACGTTATACGTTATATGTTGTACGTTATACGTTATACGTTATACTTTATACGTTAGACGTCATACGTTATACGTTATATGTTGTACGTTATACGTTATACGTTATACGTTGTACGTTATACAATATACGTTATACGTTATACGTTATACGTTATACGTTATACGTTATACGTCATACGTCATACGTTATACGTTATACGTTATACGTTATACGTTATACGTTATACGTTATACGTTATACGTTATACGTCATAGGTTATACGTTATACGTTATACAATATACGTTACACGTTATACCTTATACGTTATACGTCATACGTTATACGTTATACGTTATACCTTATGCGTTATACGTTATACGTTATACGTTATACGTTATAGGTTATACTTTATACG